>NW_028297111.1:1650610-1950610 GCF_055798465.1 Pogonomyrmex barbatus | reverse complement strand
TATGTTCTGCAAATAAAGAATTGAATAAAAAGAAGCATCATTACTCGACTAAATTATTTTTATTTTATTTTATATAATGTGGACATTATGTAAACAAATAACCAAATAAAAATTATAAGGCTTCAATGTTAAAAAAACAAATTAATTAAAGAGAGGAGCATATTTATTTTATTATAATCGATTTAACACTAAGGTCGTTGTATTTTGACTTTTATGCTCCTTTATTTAATTAAATAAATTATATATATATATATATATATATATATATATATATATATATATATACAGGGTGTCTGAGATCACCCGTACATCTCTTTTATCTCGGAAACAGAGCATCGGCAACAGAGAAAAAAATATTTCAGATAAAAATTGTATGATTTCGAGGTATACATAAAATGGTGTTATTGATCTGACCTTGAATAGTCATTTGAAAATCATGTGAAGGTCACGTTGATTTTTCTAAATGGTATATCTTATTTGCATATTCTTGTAACTTATTTTGAGAGCTTTCCAAAACACTATAATCAAATATTTTTCATTAAGAACCTTTTGAATTATAAGACTTGAAGATTTCAACATTTTGAAATCTTCAAGTCTTATAATTCAAAATACATATATAATTCAAAATACAAAATATCGTCCTGTACTATTAAAGTGCATTAAATATACATTTTTTTAATAATTAGACATTTTGTATTGCTCGTTTTATTATCCTTTTTTATTTATTTGTGTAATGCGAGCCAATTTACATTTATTTCATTATTTTTATTATTGCACATCTATGTAAAAGCATCTATGTAAAAAGTAAAAAAAATGATGAATATTTACTAACAAACTATGAAAAATTTAATGCTGCAAGATTTGACACTGCTATAGTATTTACATAATTAGCAATAATATTCTTCTAGAAACTTATAATGTCATAGCTAAGTTATTTATTTCAATTTTTTAATTCTGCAGAATCATTCTCATAATTAAACTTAATAGTGAGCTTAATTAAATAATAAATAGATTATTTGAGAAATATACAGTAGTTTATTATATTTAATATTATTTTATATTATATTTAAATAAAATTATTTAGAATAATTTTAATTATATTAATTCAATGACTACATTTAATTTATTCATTTAAGTGTTTATAGATGTGCAATGATTAAAATGTAATTTTTTTAGTAACTTTTTTATATATCTCAAAACATTAAAATTTCGTATATTAATAATTTGTTATAATTGTTACAATAATTTCTAGTGCGATTAATACATACATAAATAATAAATATTAAAATTAATTTATTAAATATAATTAAAATTAAAATAAATATTGTATAACAAAACATATACTTATTTATATGTTTTCTGTTTTAGAAAATATTGAGCGAATATATAATAAAATATTATATAATATAATATTATTAGATCATATATATAAATCACTCTAATAGAAGTTTTGTAATATTACAAATATATACATATATTCTTGATATCAAATTAAAAATTACAAATTTAAGTAATTAATATCAATACATTAATATCAATACATTAATATCAATACATTAATATCAATAAATGTATATAGGATGTATACAGGATTGTTATATTAATTCTCAATTATCAGCTCAAGTAAAAATAATTTCCTCAGCATATAATAAATTTCATATTTCAAGAAGAATAAAATATAAAAGTACATTAAAAGTTTATACATATATTTCTTTTAAAAAGCTTCTGAATAAATCAATGATTAGATATATTTTGCAGACATATTGGGTTATAATATCATAACTGAAAGATCATATAAATTTCTTGTTTAATAATATGTCAAAATGTAATTTGTCTTTATCCTCCGTTTAATAGAACAAACTTGAACGTAAAATGTTAAATTAAAAATAAAATGCTAAATGAAGCTAATTTATAACTATTTTATTAATTCGTTACATCAAAATAAATTATTACCTTGTTTTGTATCTTAATTTGTTGAATAAAATTAATTAATTAATTAATAAGTATTTATTTAATAAGTAATTTTAAGTAAAGTAAAGTAAATTAATATTGCTTAAAATCTACAGAATACACAAATAATATAAACATTTTAATCATCTCACTAAATAAATACAATAGAAATTTTACAGAAAAATATAATGACTTTGTTCACTTAACAGCTGACATTTAACAAGTTGACTTTGTCTATTTATATGGTACCTTCATAGTACATTCTTATATCATTAAGTACATTCTTATATCAATGTATGTACATACGATAGTTTTCATATCGTACAAGAAGATATAATTTTTTATTTGATGTAATCCAATGTGACTCAAAAAAAGAGAGAGAAAGAGAGCAAGAAAGAGGAAGAGGGGAGAAGAAAACAAAAGGAGATAAAAGAGATATAAATGGAAGATAGTAAAAAAAAAATAAAAGGGAGAAGAAAACAGAGGAAAGAAAAGGAAGGAGAGAAAGAGAAAATAAGATAATTTTTCACGAGCAAATGAACAGAAATACAATTAATAATCATTAAATAATCCAAGTAATAATTCATTATTTCTTTCTTGATTAATAGTTTTTATTTATAACGTAGGGTTAGATTCGTTCATCAGAACGAACTACGGTTAACACTAATCGTTAGTGCATTTAATTAATGAGTGTGTTTAAGATTGCTCATGATTATATTTTCATAATACTGAGCAACAGTCGTTAATATGTTACTTTAAGTTAGATTGATGCTCATAGGAACAAACGAGTGTAATAAATTTGTACATGTATATACTGCGCAACCGACAATTTTTCATCCCGATGTAACGCTTTTAAAGCGACACCTTGTAAATTCCATCTCGTGATGATCTTAAAATTACATAATAGATAAATCCGAGGTGAACAGAAATTGTTTCCATTTCCTTTAGAAAAAGGAAATAGAAACAATTTCTTCCTCTAATATTACAAAAATTGCTTAACATTATAAAATGCCAACAATAATATTCAAATCATATTGATTATGAGATAGTTCCTTGTATTTATATTCATAGAATATCGTTAAGATTTCCCGCCTATTCAGATACTACTTTAAAATCTCTCTATTTATATGAATTATAACAATAATAACTTAGAACTCAGTACTGATCGCAAATGATACGGACTTATATTCCAAATTTAGAATGCCAATCATGAAACGATATCACTGAAAATTATTCGTATGAGTTTAAAAAGCTCTCGGGGTATGTTTGTCATGATTCAAATAATTGTTATACTGTTGTCCCGCACGACGCGACTCTCGATCAAAAGCAATTGAAGTAACAATCAATCCGAAAAATTTAAGAAAGATATTTTGCTTATGTTCTTTCTTTAGAAATAATATTGTAAAAATTACATTTTTCTAATGTTCATGTTCATTATAATATCAAAATATTTGAATTTTTATCTAGAAAAATAGAAATTAATTATTCAGGTAGAAATTCAAATATTCTAAAATGGAAACATGCATTGACAAAGAAAATGCTTTTGCTAACTTTTTGTATTATTTTTAAATGCGAATATAATTTACATTCGAACGAAGGCCGCGATACAACTCGCGGAAGTAAATTTAATTTAATGTTTGTCACATTATTTATAACTATTCTTAATAGCAAATATGTTTCTGCTGATATTTAATAATGCAATTTTATTAACTATATAAATCAAAGTCTGCTACGATTTGTGCTGCTCTGATTGACAATCTCGAAATTCTCTCTGACAGCATTCATACAAAACTAATCAAACAAGAAATATATAAATATATAAAAAATATATAATAATCAAACAGATTATTGAAAGATGTTCGTTCTGTTTTCTGAACTTTTATTAAGTCGCCTTTATGACTTTTTATTATGTCTCTTAAATATTCAATACTATACAACTTCCAAAATCAAAGAATGAAATCTGTTGCAAAAATCTTATTTTCAATATTTATATATTTAAAAAATTGATAATTTCAATTATTATATAATTTCAGGATATATGCTATAGATTATAATAATATAATGCACAATAGTTCTAATTGCTGACATTAAATGAATAATGTGCCATCTTAATTATACATGTTTTCCATAGATACTTTACATCATTTTTGAAAGCCAATAGTTTGTAATAAAAAATTTGATAAAGTGTTTGATCAATAAAAGATGTGAATTAAAACAATTACTGTTCGTATATAAACATTCTATAATTATCTGTTTACATCAATTTTGAATGGCATGTCTTGGAAAAATTGTTATTATTGATTTACATTAAAAAAATTATTCTACTATACTTTTATATAAAAATCTACAATATAATAAAGTATAAATATAAATAAAGAAAATATAAATATTTTATAATGAACGCTGAGAGATTATTTATTCATAGATCGTCAATAGGGTTGCCTAAAATTCTAGATTCAACAATGTCACATTTTATCTCCGACTTAAAATTTAAATTATATGTCAACTTATGTATGACATTCATATTAAACAATAATTTTTTAAAAGACGTTTTTATTAAAAAGGAATCCAGATGAATTAAAAAAAGATATCTTATGATATATTTTTAACAATATTTTTATGAATTCTGTTTTTACCAAAACTATTAATATTATTATTTAATATTGTTTCAGTGGAATTTTTCAGTCTCTTATACATTTTAATAAATGTTACATAATATCTTGAAATAAAAATGAATTAATAAATGGCACCAGCACAAAACTTTAGACTTGACTGTTGCTATAGCAGTTTGTAGCAACTATAATATCACAGAAACAATTGAACAAATTTACGTGATGTCTTTTTCTATTTTATTTTGTGAAAAATTAGAATCTTGTCGTGAAGAATTTTTTGAAGCTTTAATCTTTTCCTGCAACCAACATTTAAACAATTTTTATAATTAAAAATCATACTGCTGAATTCAGAAGCAAAAATTAAAAATTTTTTTAATCCATTCTAACAAAGATATAACAAATAAATTTATTTATTTATATATTATAAAAATTTCTCTGATTTTTTTAATTTCAGAGGAATTTATGGAAGCAGCAATCGCAAATCACTACAGGTAAGCTTGGCACCGATGGCTGTATTGGTATCATTTATGATATTCTTCTTTTCAAAATTTTATGTATTTTATATTTGTTTGTATTTTTTTTAACTTGTTTATTAAGTTATTTATTCATCAATTTATTTACAATAGGCTATTTCATCTAGATTTGAAGAAATGTAAAGAATCTCTTTAGCAACCTTTATCAGTAGCAATCAAAATCAGTTGCATCAAAATAATAAATTTGACTTAGTTCATAAGCATGTGTTTCCACATATATTTTGTAGCTATGCAATTGTTACAATGATAAAAACGTATCAAGTCTTCTCAATACTATTACAAATTCAATTGCAATTATGCAATGTCAAATCAATCGTTTTTTTGAACTTTTGAATGTTATATATTTTGCACTGTTGTTGTTGAAAGTATAATATAATCTAATATATATTATAAAATATCATGCTGAAGAATTTATATTCAGAACTAATATATTTCTGCTATTTTATCATAGCTAATTCATAACTAATTATTTTTAGTATATAATATTAAAATAAAAATAAATTTTTAAAAATTTATAAAATGGCAATGATTAAAATACTGAAACTGTTATATTACAACCATGTCAATAATTGTTACTTGTTCTGTTCAAATGCTCGTTTTTGTTCAATTTTTTTTCTTTTCTTCAAAATCTTTTAACAATCAATCCGAAAAGACGTATCTCAAAGAGAGATGTCTTTGATAAAAGTAACATATGCATATGTATATAATAACACATGCATATGTATATAAAATTATTAATATAATTTTCTGTCAAAAAAGAATTGCAATATATATTAGCTAATAAATTACAATATAGAAACCTGTGTATTTCTTAGAATTTAATAAATACAGTATGTGTGTACAAATATGTGTGTACCCACGGTATATGGATAATATTTATATTTTTTTTATCTTCCTTTCTTTTTTTTTGATAACAGCTAAATTTTTTAGAGTACATGGCATGACTAGAATGCACTTACTTCTTTCTCCCTTTAAATTATTTTAAGGCAAGACTATTTTTTCTCACACACATTTCTCTTCTTAACTTTTTCTTTCTTTGTTTGTCCTTCTCTTCATTGATTCTTCTTTCTCCTCTTTATTGGACACTTTCGCAACACATTCATGTTTTCAAACTCTACATACATGTATACACATACATACACGTATTCATTAATACATCATCAATACATCATGTGAATATGTTCGTTGTTAATCGTCTTGAAGGATGAACTTATGTAAGTTCCTAAGTCCTAAAACAATTAGAGTTCGTTCTCCACAGAATCATATCATCCCGATACCGCTTCAGTGTCCTGCAATCAAAAGTGAAGATTACTTAAAATGATTTAAATAGGAATGATAAAAGAGAATTGACAAGAAATTAGATTACATTACTCTAGCAAACACAAAGAATTAATTCTGATCTGATGTTCCTCACATACGAAACTAGACATTGAGAGATGCGCATAAACTTCCACAATCTCCATGCGACATCTCTCTCCATGATGGAACACAAACAGACTTCTAACGGAGATTTATTATTACATTTTACAAGGAGAACCTCAGAAGTGTTCATCGAGTTTTTCATTTTCCAATTTTTTTGATGGTTTTTGAGGTAAAAAAAGGATTACCGCCCGCGGCGTTTATCAACATGTAGCTTTGTTTTTGAGCTTTGCGGCTTTGTTAAAAATTTTTAAAGCTCCAAAAATTGAATGATTGCGAATCCGATTCGCATCCGAAGTTTGGCAATTTTTTTTTCTTTAATATGTATTTTTTACTGGACATAACAAATATTAACTGTGATAATTTAAATGAAGTTTCTAATCTCGTAAGATTTTATAAGATAATTCTCCTCTACTGAGAATAAAGACAAATCAGTAAAAATTGAAGAATTTATAAGATAATTCTCATACTGAGAATAAAGACAAATCAATAAAAATTGAAGAATCTTCAATATTTATTGAGAAAATAAATTTTAAGAAGCAAAATCTTTGTTTTTATAAAGACAGGAATTAATCATGTCTAAGATAAAGAAATTTTAAAATTGCTCAAGACATTCCTGTTTTTCACATATTTCTAGTGATTCAAGAACAGTTTTGAATTCTCCTCGCACGTTATATCACATCGATTACTTTTCTGAATATAATTCCTAATTTAGAGATTGATCTTCATATTGATAGTATCTCAATACAATTATTGTATCTCTATACAATACAAGTAATATTCAGTTATATTCAATTAAAATTAAAGTTGTTAATCATCAAAGTAAGCCAGAAGTTATAGATATTTGGAAAGAATTTTCGAAATCTATTATGAAGTTACTAAAGCCATTTATTAATAAAGTTCTAAAATAGAAGAATAATATTGGAGTTATTTTTAATGGAAAAAGGCTGACATTCAATCTTCGTTGTTTTTAAGCGGATGCAGTAACACATGTTTTTGTATTAGGACACCAAGGTCATAAATCTCGAGTTCCAAATGTTGAAATGTTGAAAGAAAGTTATAGAAGAAAATATTCGCCAAGATGTTATGATATATCGTGGTACTGATCATTGCTTGTGAACAAACAATACAATGTATGTTTAAATAGAAAGCATCATATTGAAGATGACTCTTCTTCTTGCTCGACTTCCTATAGAGTACTTCCTTCTAGTAAAGTAAACGATTTTTTATTATATCATTGCATCTTGTTTGCCTTGATGTCATGGAAACATTTTCTTAACTATTATTGGAAAATATGCTCCTTCTTCAAAACTTTCATTTGCTTCGATAAAAACTTTTAGTAGTAGATTAGAACAAACAAGGCAATTCTGTCCAAGAGAACTTCCAAGACAGCCTACTAATGTAGTAAAACATTTGTTATGTCCAATGGATTTTACGATTCTTTTCTTTCACGGAACGGAAGCGCGAGCTCCGAGATATCGTAGAAGTCATCCTGAGCAAAATAAATATCATTTATAAATATCATTTATAGCAATTCAAGCTCCATGAATCGCCAGTCTGCTAAACACGTGAACCTCAGTCTATCAGGGTCTTACTTTTCAAACGAATAAATAAATGAGAGTCTGATAGAATTGTAACCGGACTAAATAACAATTGACAGGTATATGCGAATTACGCCGAAATGAAAGGAAATACTTAGAGCACTGACGACGACGGAGAGCTATAAAATCGTCAAAGTAGAAATCCGTTTTTTTTTTCAAAATCGAAAAAACCAGGCAACATACCCGTAGAATCGCCATCGTGGCGACACATTGTTATATCTCACCCTCTACTCAACGCAAAAGAGTTGAGACAATCGTACTTTCTAAAACATTTTCTTAAGATTGAAAATTTTGTCCATATATTAGTGACATCTTCTGAAATAAGAATTTATCATTGCTTTCTAATCAATTCATTACAATTAATTTCGATCAACTTGTTGGAAAAAATTTTAAATCCTTCCTCGTTATGATACAAATCAAACTTTAAAATCTGATAATTATGTAATTACCATTATCTTATCCTCTTTCGATCAAGACTTTGATTACAAAGCAAAAGTACGTTGTACATTCCATCATTGTCATTAAATAAAAGCACTTCGCATAGCGACAGTTAATGCATCAATGCAATTATTAATTTTCCTTACTTTAGTCTTGTTTATTTTCCAAATGAATAAAAAGGATTATCGTCAAATGAATGTCACAAGATGTCAAATTTTGGATGATTTCTAATACTACGAGTTTCTTCAACAATGATGAAAATGAAAAACAATTTTGCTTCCTTTAGCAAACATGGAAATATCATTTGTTTTCAACGCATCCCTTATGATTAAATTGATCGTATGCAAACACGCACATAAAAGAGATGTAAATCTGACCGAACAATTTGTTTGCAAATGCTAATGCAGATTGTACAGTATTATTAGTTACTTCTAAGTCTCATAACTAATAATGAAAATATTTAATGAAAAATCCTTACTATAATATTTTGAAAAGTTCTCGAGACCAGTTACAAGAATATGCAATCAAAATTCAATTAAAAGTTTTAAAATAGTTGTAACATTATCCTAACAATGCTATCCATGATTATATTAATATTGTTACATAATGTGTCACTTATAACTCTCTACACTTTTTATGTGGAACACTTTTTTCAAAAATATCTATTTTCTGAAATATTAAAAGATTTCCATGCGTTTGAAAAAATGATGTATAATAACAATATTTATTACATTTTCTGCTTAAAATATTTCTAATAAATCTTTTTTGGTAATCGATTATATTATTTATATAATTAAATTTATGTGCAAGCAATTTAAAAGCAAAATAATATTATTGATATAACGTGTGATAAAATAGAATTATCTTATTTTAAAAATGGCAAACTATTGAACTGTAATGTGTTAAAAGAATTTTAAAAAAACTAAGAGATTTTTTGTTAACTCACCGGTTAATAGTGTTCATTGAGCATATGTCTTGGCGGATGCCAAGCTAGCTAAGGTATATGTAGCGAATAGGCCGATATAATGGCATCATATTGGCCTTGGTTTAGAAACCTTGTATTACACCATAGGCCTCAAGAGTAGACATGATGAGATAAAGCAGCCAGAGGGAGAATAAAAAGACAGATGTAATGAGCTTTGGTATAAAAGGTCCGCCCAATTCACCACCGATCGACTTTACTCGTCTCACCAACAGTACCAGAATTACAAAACAAGCTTCACTGCAGAACAAGGTGACGGAGAAGGCCAAGCTGCATCATAAAGAAAATTATCTATAATTGTGCACTATAGAAATAATAACAAAGTGGAACACTGCAAAGTGCATTCGGAATTTTTATTTAGTGTAAACAAACAATTTATTAAAAATTAAGCGTTACATTCTTATCTACGATAATCATTCAATTTTTAATTCCGTATTTCAAGCAATTCAAATATTGTTTAAAGATTCTGCTAATTCACTTCGATCTAAATTGATGATGTCAGAGCCGAAAAAATATAACGGTTTCTTCTGGCATTGTTCCTCATTATTAGATATAATTTCTTTCTAGATTGTTATTTATTGTTTACCAAAACAAAAGAAATTTAACATATTATTATATATATTATTATATAGATGTTGCTTAACGGTCGCGCAATAGGTGAATACTGCGGTATAAATTTTCGAAAATATTCACTAAGCCCTGAAAAACTTTGCACACACGCTCATAAGCTCAGGAAAATTTTTAACTGTTTCAATTTTACGCTCAAGTGGCACTATTGTTGACTTATTGTTGACTTATTTATAGAATGTTCTTATTGTCTCTTTTCTAAATATCATGTAAAAAACTTGAATTTAGTAATCACCACTTTGTTAATGAATGATTACCCTCTCAACTTTATCTTTGATAACAATCATTCAAGATTTCACATATCACATTTTATCTGATCTCATTCGAACGATTTCAAACTAATTGTTTGTTGGCAACCCGTTCGTAGATTTATTATCACGAGTAATCGTGTACCAGTTACGTGCCTTAAATCATAATTATTGTTTATTGTTTAAATCATATATTTTATTTATGCACATATATAAATATAAACAGTTTTACTATGAAGATAATTAACGGAAAATAAATGTTCAATAATATTTTTAAGAGAATTCCTCAAATTTAATATAGAGAATAGTAGAAATAGACTATGCGGTGTATCGTTTCAAAAATGATTACTTTATTATCTGTTATTATGAAAACTATTTTTAGGATAAATGCATTTATCCTAATATCACATAATATTGTGAAAAATTATGGTATATTAAATTTCAATTTAGCATATATTCAATATTTAAATCTATTAAATCTATAATAAATTATATATTTGTTTAGGTGTCGGATATTAATAGCTTCGTAATAGCTCTTGTTACTTACTTGCCAGTTTTAACAACAAATTGTTCACTACGGCAAGTATGATAAATGGCAGCAATACTCCACGCGACGCCGATTCCGAGGAAGACATTTACGGCATTACTTCCAGTCACATTGCCTACGCTTGCATCGGCGTACTTGTCTTGACAAGCGGCTACTTTACTCGCGAATGTATCTGAAATGATTTCATATATTTGAAGTTTTTTTATTATTATGATCATTAGTATTATGCACAAAAACAAAATGTTAGCGGTATATCGATAGACGGTAGCACGGTTTTAGGCTGCGTTCCAATATTCACTGCCAGTACTGACATTATACAGTTTCAGGTCACGTATATTATAGATTTTTCACTTCTTTCTTTATTATTTTGCCATTCCTTTTACCGTTATAAATAAAACTGAGACTAGACACAATCAACAATTTTTTAAACTTTTTGTCAAAAGTCGAAGTGTTTCGTTTACGATTAATTGTAAAATTGCGTTCAAAAATATCATCCAAATATTAACATTTTATTTTTCCATGAGTTTCGAAATGCAGCGTGCTCGTTGAGCGCTTGGTTTTTACCTGCGAGAATCTAAAATCAAATCTAATCAATTATGTTTAACTGCTTTAGTCACGTTACGAGCACAATTATGTTACAAGAAATAAAGTGTTGCAACCTTTTTGCGATCAATATGCGCGGGACACTCGGATAATGCTTCTGAATATGGCCTTACTTGTTCAATGGATGATAATAAGGATTTGAGAGTTTCAAACTGATTTGGTCCAATCGAAAAAAATAGTTCGTTTTATTTTTCATTAAACAACAGTTTTTTTCAAATGGTTGAGTGTTTTTGGTCCCACAATATCCCAATGCAACAAACGTTACAAATGCGACAAATGTGAAATATAAATTAATGAGTGAAACAAGTTAATAATTTTTCTATTACTACGCTATTTTCTAATTTTATCTTTATCTTTAATGCATTAATTTCTTTACTTACCAGGAATGCTGGTACCAAGAGCGACGAAAACAATTGCAGTGACAGAATCTTTGATACCCAAAGTGCAACCAAAATATGAGGCAATATCGCCGATTATCGCCGTAACAACACCGATTCCTAAAATGCTGACGATAAAGCACAAGTAACCACCAGCGATATCTAAAATTTGAAAAATAATATTTCTTTTAGCTTTTGCAAAAATACAAGAAGATTTCTAAAATTAAATTCTCGAATAATATAATATAATACGGGAATAATATAATATGCATTTTTTTTAATACATAATAAGAGAAATTAAAAAATACATATTCGAAATAAAAGATTATGTATAAAATATTATTGTGTATTTTAAAAAACTACATCTACAAAAGATTTATTAAAATAGAGACTTCAACTTCCGGTTGTGTAAGATTATAGATGAGCGATGAAAATAGAAGTCTAAAAGAAGAAAATAAAAAGAGAGCACCGACTTAAAGGTAGCATTATGATTCGATAGATACAGAAGATTTGATAGGAACAATAAAGAAAAAGGGAGTGAAAGAAGATTATTGGTAAAAAAAAGTAGAAAAAATATTGAGGAAGACGAAATACAGAGTAAAAATAGGAAAGCAGGAAGGTGGAAGTTTGGATGGTGAAATAAGGATGTCCACTTACAAGGGAAGCTTTCATTCTTCGGGACATCGATTTTGCCAAATTTTTAATAAAATGTAGTATTGGTATAGAAACGCAAATATTATCCAGAGACTCCAAAGTAATATCTGACAATGTTAACAAACTGCTGCTAGAATAAGTGGCTAAAATCAAATTACAATTTCTAGCACTCATTCACATATAAATCATTACTAAATAAGAAATATAATAAAAAGTAACTTAAGTGGTACGCATTTGGTAACGAGTTATTAATTATTAAAAATTATCAAATAAGTGCGCTTCTATATATTCTAATAATAAGCGCTCACTGGTAAATGAAAAATGAGATGTTACCATCCAATATTACGCATGTTCGCGGTTGCTAGGAACGCGATGAAATGTTTGAAAGTGTGTATTATAAACAAATATTCTGTCAGTGTAGACTTCACATCTAAATATCTCGCCGCGTTTCTACCACGAAATGCTGTAACGTTAGGCGGTTGCACCTTGTTGCACACTTGCATTTGTCGATCGATCGGGCGAATAATATGCTCGCATTCGATGATTTTTAATGATTAATAATTCGTTACTAACTGCGAAAATCGCAAAATGGAATAGAGAACTTTTCTACTCAGTTTGATCTGCTCTATCCGGTGTATCATTAGGAATTAGACAGCTTGTATATATATATATTTAGCTACGCGTAAAATAAATTCAAATTCACATGTTCAAACGCTATTTGTTAAAAAAAATGCTATCTAAATCTTCAATTTTGGAGGTACTGTATGTCAAAATATTCCAGAATAATAATATCTCATAAACTATTTATTGTTATCTGTAAAATATCTCATAAATCTATTCATTTTTTTAATAATTTTACTTTAATATTTTTATATCTAGAATAATTGGAGTTATATTATGTAAAAACATTATATAAATTTGTTTTAAAAAATTGTGTGTTATATAAAAAATATCGATAATGGCGCTATCTACGTATATAAATCAATATCATAATCAAGTAGCTCAAAATCCTATAACTTTTATTTGAAATATCTTCTATGATATACATCATTTGCAAGATATTCGGGATAGACAATTAAAACAGAATACTCCATATATTAAACGTTAATGTTATTGTAAAAAAGTTTATTACACACCTGTGGGCGGAACGAAGGCAAAAAGGACTTTCCAGAAAATGGTAAGTGAATGCATGAGATAATCCATTACGGACGGTGAGGAAGGTTGATTGCTTCCCTCTGAATCATCTTCATCACCTCCACTGACAGTCAACGCTTCCGCAAATTGTTCTTTCCAAGAACTCGTGCCTAAAATTCAAGTTTCAGAATTCTTATATTAAAAAAAAATAAAAACCATTTGAGAAAGGAGAATACTGCAATTTATAATATTTTGCAATGTGTAATTACAAATTAATTGGAATTCCTTCTTTAAAATAAAGCATGGTTCGCGAAAATAATTTAGCTTCAAGTTTTTTTATAATTCATCAATTTTTATATATTTCTCACAAAAATAACGGTTAATAAGAAATATAGATAATATATGTTTTATATTACAGAATAGAGAACAAACAATTCTGCTTAATGAACTAATAAATATATGATGCAATGAATTTTTACTAAACAAATAAATTTTTTTTTATTTTACTTTTGACACAATATTCGTTATAAACTCATTCGAAAATATGGACTATTCCCTTCGACTCTTTCAATTTCCTTCGAATTTGCTAAAAATTCAAAATATAAAATTATTATCTCTATTGATTTTATTAAAACTGATTTTATTAAATGTAAACGTCTTTTAATAAAAATAAAACATGATTTCCTTAAAAAACTAACTTAAATAAATTGGAACTTCTAAATACTTCGGTTTACATAATTTAATTTTAATTTTTTTATTAAATATATACATTCGTCATTATATGTGAATGTATACATTTGTTATATTATTCCCTATCTATTAACTAACTATTACATTAGCTATCTATGACATATTTGTTATCATTAAGATATAATAGTAATATAATATAATAGTAATATAATTATGTAATATAATAGTAATATAATTATAACTTAACACTAAAAATTTTTGTTTAACTGATAATAATGAAACAAAAAATAAATTAATTAACATTTTAATTTAAAAAACATTTATTTAACATTTACAAAAAATATTTATACGAACGTTTTACAGCAAGCGAGCCACCTCTTCTCCCAAAAATTAACGTAATAGAAAAAAACATTTGCGGCTTCAAAAAACCTAACTCTTTCCCCCAAGGGAATTAATTCTTAGTACGAAGAAGTAAAAGATGATGATGTTCGAAAAGGGAGGAGAAGAGAAGAAAAAAGAGCTATGGCTATGGAACAGAACAGAATAGAAGAAGTAATATCACTTTACATATTTGAGCTACGTGTTACGTAGAAATAATAGAGCAAACAAACATATTAGAGAGACAGTTGAGAAAATGATATGCGCTATAAAACAAATGGCGGATAGGACAAAGAAGATTTTGCTGGAGATTTTAGACGAAAAATATGGATATTTGATATGGATTGATATGGATTTTTCTTAAGATTTCTTTTAAAGAGTATCATAATGTACGAAGTAGAAATTTTGAGATTGGAAAGCATATGAAGTAATAGAAAGGTGTCGGATAAATTCATAAGATAATCCTTAAGGTTTGATTGAGAACACATCGGGATACATTGTTAGAGAAGAAATGAAAAGGCATTTTTGCTTATACGCGTTTATAGATATATTGTACGTATTGTAGTTTTATATTTATTTAAAATAAAAATATATTTACTATAATATTGTAATTCCTTATGAAGGATTACCACAACATTATTTATTGGATTCAAAAAATATATTTAATTTATTATATTATCTATTGTCATTGACAGATTAAAATCAAATTACAATAGATTATCTATTATCATTAAAAAAAAACGGATAGTTTTTATGTGGTACATCTGTTTCAAAAAATTTGTTTTAAAAATAAATATTTTGCTAACAAAATTTGTTGCAAATGCTTTGTTGCAAATGCTAAGATTTGTTTTTGAAAAATTGTTTAGAATAGAAGCTCACCGAGTATTATGGAGGCGTTTGCTCGCTGGACGAGCTTATCCACGGTGTTCTTAAACTCCTTGGATTCTTTAATCCTGATTTGCGCTCGGGATACCTCGCCCAAACGCGGTCGGCCCAACAATGCCATTTTCTCTTCCTCTGTTCTATTCTCTGGCAACTTCATTTCTGCTGCTGCAGCGATTCCTGCCTCCGCTGAAATCAGAAAATCATATTTTGCTGCTTTAATGTCGTCATATTTTCTAAACGGTATGTGTATAGAAAGTCGATTTATGGTCAGATAGGAACAACGAAATAAATTCTATTATTTTTCTTTAATTCCAGTTTGCTATAAATAAATAAGATAAATATTATCGAAACGTTTTTATATATTTAAAGACTAAATTACTTATTTTTACTGGCAACTTTCAAAATGTTGATTCTTTCAAACAATTTAAAACAAAAATTTTTATGTTAAAACACATATTTGTCCAAAGAATTTCACAAGTCTTTTCTTTCTTAAGCAGAAGGTAGATATAAAGATATTAGGAAAGGAGGGAAAGGGAGAAAATTAGATGAGAGAAATGGAAAACAAAATGCTGAGAAGAGAGGAAGAGAAGGAAGCAGGAGAGAGACAGAGAGAGAGAGAGAGAGAGAGGGGGGAGGGAGTGCAGAGAATAATACGGAAGAGAGAAAGAGGGGAAGGGCTATGAACTTAAAAGGATTAGATAAATATTAGTATGGATAAAGAAAGAAATAAGAATAAGTTTGGAATTGAAGGAGACGAGAAAACAGAAGTGCCGGGCGATGTGTAGGTAGCGTACATGTGATTCTTCAGTTTTAAAAGATCGATTTTCGTAATTATAAATGAATAGGAAATTCATTCCTTTTGTTAGGTCTTTTCAATCTTTATACACGAATTTATTTCTCTTTCTACTTTTTACTGAATTTATCATTTATAAACCACTTTACCAAATATTTTACCACGCGTCCAGCAACCGTGAATATATAACACTGAGCTGTGAATATATAACACTGAGTTGTTTCTTTGTACGAATGCTCACTACTTTGCACATTTATATAAATTAATAATTCTTTAATCATTGCAAAAATTGTAAAATAGGACTTTTTTATTCAATAAAACCCATGTTATTTACCAATAAGAAATGATGGGCAACATCAAAAACGATTATGTACAGATAATTATTCAAATTATGTAAGCAAACCATTACTGTATTTTTTTTTCATTTATTTATAATTGTAACTTTTGCATAAAGTAATCAATATAAATGTAACCAATGAAATTTTTATAAATTTTTTTTATTGCTGAAAACGAATTCATGAATACAATTACCCTATTATATTACATTTTTTAATTATTTTCAAATATCCAAAAATTCCATTTTCGGCATACTTAAATTTTCTCAAAAATGTAACGTAATAAAACAATTCATTTGTGAATTTGTTTTTAGCAATAAGAAATCTTTAAAAATCATTTTGTCTACTTCAGTAGTCTACTAGTCTAAAAAAAATAATTTAAATTTGAATAGCATTATCAGACATTCGGTACATAATACGTTTTCATGAATTGTTGACATTTTGATAACTTTATTTTTATAGTTTTATGAACAAAATGAGTAGAAGTATCAAATTATATTTCTAAAATTATAATTTCGTTTAAATGTATCCATAACATTAATATTTTACATTTTATAATTTAAATATGTTATATAAAACAAAATAAATATATATATATAAATATATATATATTTATTTATTTATATATTACGATGTATATATATATATATATATATATATATATATATATACATCGTATTTTTTTCTAAAATTCTGTTCGCAAAATTTTTAATTAAAATATTTTTCTCAAGCAATATTTGTGATAATATATGAAAATGATTCATTCTATATATTCTCTATCATTATTTTTATCATATTTAGTTTACTGTAAACATCCAATTTTCTCTTTGGAACTTTTTTATTTTATATGCTTATTTAAATGTTTAGATCCTGTATAAAGGAAGATAGAAAAATGAAAATATAATAATTTTAAAATATATCACAAATTTCTAAATCAAAATATTTAGTCACCTCCTTGCAGCAATGGCTCGTCTAACTCGACATAGAAAAGAGCATCCTTTTCATAAGAGTCCTCTTCGATGATTTCCAGATTGATAATTTTTCTGAAACAATTCATTTATAGCATTAATACTTTAACAAGTTTACAGGACTCTCCAAACAATAATAATAAATAATTAATAAGAGTTAGATGCGAAAATAAATTTTATATTATAGCTTACATAAATATATTATATTATAGCTTACATATGCATAAAAACATATATCGATTTTATTTAAAAAATATGGACATTTTGGTTCTACTTTGAACTTAAATATAATCCTTGTTGATCAAGTTTTGTTCATAAGTGATGTTCCATTAAATATAATAAAATATAAAAATACAGTAATTCATTAGGTAAAAGTAGAACATCCAGATACTCAAAATAAACAGAAAAAACTTTATCAATTGGCAAAAATGCGGATTGTCGATAGATAAAAATTGTTTTTAAAATAGATAAAAGAGAAAGAGGAATCAATTTCAAATTTGATTATCGATTAAAGGGGAAATAATTCGATTTAACTTTGAGCTGCTACGTTACAAATTAAAAATAATGGTATCTAGTTCGCGGTTTAAGCAATTATCCTGAATTTATAGATATAAATTTAAAAAAAGAATAATCATTAGATGCCTGTGAGCCTATTTGTTTTACATTGGGATACGCAGTTTGTTTTTGTGATTTAAAATTGTTTTGATATTATGTTTTCAGTTTTCTCCTAGTTGTCGAAGGTAAGCATAAAAAGCGGGAGTCCCCTTTTGCTAATGGTTACATTTCCCTAGTCATCATTTTTCCTTTCTTTCTCAATAATGTTACACATCTATTATTTTCAGGCCTTTTTGCTATAGGTCTTCTATGATATTCTCTTTTGCACAGAATACATGCAATCCTCTAACCAAAACTATAATGGGTCTTTTGTTCTTAACAGAAAGAAAAAAAAATTAATTTTTTTCACGAAATTTCATCTTCTTAACATGACTGTGCGAGAACGCAGATATAAAAAAATAGGTATCTCTTATTTTTGTCTCTTATCTTTTCATATATTCGAAGTTTATTAAAATCGGAAGGAGAATGTTAGTTGTGTTTCCTTGTGAGAGCAAAAGCGCGCGATTTTAGAAGAAGGGGGAGAGGACAGAGTTGGAAAATTCTCAGTTTTCTGAGGTAATGTCAAAATCATAGATTATGATTCGGGAAAAATTTTCCGGTATAATTTTATTATACACAATTTATAAACCGGAAACAATGTTCGGAATAAGCATTCGCACGTCATTCGCACACTCGTGCAAAATAAAGAGACATCATTTGGAAGTGAAAGAAAGACTTTAATGAACAGAAAGATACAGGAAATAATAATCTTTCGTGCGTAGGCAGTTTGCGCAATTCTAGATTGATATTATCGACGCGTTGGTAGAAAGAAATCTTTCTCACATATATGTACAGAATGACGATGAATTTCTGCTCGTAAAAATATTAACATTAATTTAAACAAACGTAGCAAAATGGAAGTCGAAAAACTAAATTTACTAAAGTCATTAAAAAATGTTGAAGTATGTCGAATAAACTTTTCGATTAAAGTTTTAAAATGTTCTGATAGAGAAGTGAATATACAAAATCTAAGTTATAAGAAAAAGCTATGAATATGGCTATGATTTCATCAGATAATGAGAATTTTGAAGAAAGTAATGATTCGAAATAAACAGATTCCAAACACAAATCATCTATAAAGAAATCAATGAAGATAATAAATATTCTTATTCGAGACCAATAATAATAGAGAAAAAATTATTTCGCAATTTCATTTAAATTATTTCGTTTTAAACTAAAATTTATGTAAGACTATTGAAGAAAACTTTTTTTTAGAGAACTTCTTTTGTTTATATCATATGTTTCTTTCAACAAGACTAGTCTTCTCGATTTTCTTTATACTTATTCCCTTTCTTTGCCTTTTGAGATTTCTTTTCACCTAACTAATTCCCTTTTCGTTTTTTCCTAACAACTTTTTTCTTAATACTTATATTACTATTTCTTACCTCTATATTTCTAATAATTTATTGTTAAATGCTCGAAAGTTTCTGTTCTGTTATAATCTACAATGTTCTATTTCCGGTCGTACCAAAATCTATCTCACACTTCTTTATTTTTATATCTAAATCTCATTAAAACTAAATCGACATTGAGTTCTCGCTACTGTTTGTTTATCAAATTAAAGTTTTCCAAATTCCTAAAAAGTTTTTCCGGATTTTTATCATTTTTTTGGAGTTCTAAATAGCGCTGCAAAAACTCTTTCAAAAAGTATTAAACTTTAAATTTCTCTCATTTGAAATAGAACATGAATTAATTTTTGTATCTCAAAAATATGAAATCGGCATACTTTAAATCTTTATTTTTTTACATTTAATCGCTGGACCTATTTTCAAAGTATATCAGGAATTTTGGAATTCTTTGGGAAAAATCCAGAATTCCATAAATTAAAAAAATGGAATGTTAACTTCACAGAGATAATTTTTTACAATTTAGCATATTTTATAGAGAACAAATAAGCAATTTTCATATACTTGAAACACGGATGAGCATCAGTGGAAGAAGGTCTAACTAACTATAAATAGCGTTAGAATATCCATTTAAGCCCATACGCATGTTAAATCGATCGACCTCTGCCCGCTACAATGAAGTCTTATGTTACTGCTTGTTAAACAGTGATTTCTCTCGAAAGAAGAAACTTATTTATATCTTCAATCAAATCTAATATTTAACGATGGTAAACGCACACTATAAAATTTTAATGTATATAGACATATAAAAAGTTTAATAGTACTCCCTTAACAATTGTTTAATAACAATTTTTTGTAAAAATAATATATAAATATCTTTAAACATTAAGTGTAAAAATCAATAACAGATCAATGACAGATGTGCATGTCCGTGTAACTACGGGCCTGAGCGCGTGATTTTACGCAATATTACTGGTTATCTTCAATCGGTTATAATTCAAAAACTATTGTAGCCCTAACATTTTCGTATAAGGATGCTTGTTCTACTTTACTTGTAGAATACACTATTAAAATATTGGTGATTGTGAACATCCTGTATATTATAAATATAAATATAAATATATATATATATTTCTTTTTTTTTATTTTCTCATACCAAATAGAAATTTTACAAAAGGAAGAAACTAATAAGAACATATATGGATATATTTCGTATAATTTTATATTTGTATATATTTATATATATTTCCCTATAGATTTATATATATTTATATATGTTTCTGCATAAGAAATTTTTACTAGGTTGTTTTTATCAATTGACACCTATCTTCATAACACAAAGTAAAACGACTATTTTTGCGGAAAAATGCGGAAGAATGGTAAAAATTAAACTTTTCCTTTGAATAAAATAATAGAATAGTTCATATGTATGTTCTAAGAGAACAACACAGATGCACGCTTTGCGCGTGCCATTTTTTTTCATTGTCACGATTTGAGTTGTAATTCTTCATTGCCGCGAAATTTGCCATAATCTCAGTCTCATCTGTCTGTCCGAGCTGGATTGGACACGCGGAAAATGGCAACAATATGCATGAGACATTCGACTTCACGCATATATGTACGGATCTTTTTGATCACGGCATTATGGATATAATTAATATATAATGTATATTTTTTTCCAAGAGAATTAAATATTAATTAATTGTCTTCTAAATTATTTGTAATTACAAAATTTTATTATTTTGTGAAACTGAAAATAAAAATTGAAATCATATCTGTTTACATATAACTATACCTGTTTACATTTCTTTCTTTATCTTTAAAGAAGATAGGAATTTTTCTTTCACCATTAAAAAAGGAATAAATATATATATATATATATATATATATATATATATATATACATATATATATATACAAAATACTATAATTTTAAGAACAGAAAATTTTAGAAAGCATTATAAATTCAAATAATAAATTTGTTTTTAATAATTTTACTCATTTAATTATGTAATTTTAGAAAGATAGATATATTATACTTACTCTGTCTGATTATCTTCAAAAGTCAGGCTGCCTTCGGTGTGCACGTATTGCTTGCCAGGTTTTGCTGTGCCTTCTACAGTACGGTAAGGGATAATAACGCGACCACGAGCCCCACTATAACGCACTACTCGAAGAGGATGCTGACCCACGCTTTCCACTAGCTCTACATCTCTCTCGGGAAAACCAAAAATGCCGCTGTGATCGTCATCCAGGATCATCACCGTCGCCAGACTTGGTGAAACAAGCATTGCTGGTTGTGACACATTACTGAGCCTAAATATCAGAAAATATTAACATTAATTTTTAAAAAAATTATATCATAATTTTAATAGAAATCGGTATTACAAATTCAGTCTATGACGTGACCCCCCCCCATATTTCAAATTGCATTTTCGTGCCTTCAATGGCCAGAGCTGTTTCTTAAAACTATCAAGAATTCTAAAACTACTAAAAATCTACACAGAACTCCAAAAAAAAATTAATTTTTTAGATAACAGAGGGCTAACTTCACAGGAGTGAAATAAACGCCTAAAATAAATAATTTAATATTCATTTACACTGTTTATTTGATCTCGTTAGCTAAGATAAAGACTTTAATAAATACAGTTTCCCTCTTTCCTTCATAAAAGCAATCAGGAGTTTCAGGAATCTCATCAATATAAAATGTGTTTGATGAAAGAAGGAAAACTTGTCGTGATTTTGATTTATGATGAAAATAGTCGATATTTTAGAGGAGCACGTTATTTGTGTGAAAAGTTCTTTTGCTTTTCGCGTTTTGTAATCACGATTGCCACTTCGGTTCCAGTCGAAGACTCCAGCTTTTTCAACAAATCTCCGACTGTTCGACAAACGAGAAGAACCTCCGACTAACAAATTTTGATAACAGTTGTTTGGAATGATATTGAGCATTCAGCGGTCACGACAGCAGCAGAGACCGATTCGAATATCTTGACGATTCTCTTGTGCCCGTTTTATAAATAAAGTTTACTCCTTTACTAAAACGGTATTGCTCATTCCGTGAATGCAAACGAGAATTATACGGCGTATGCCCGCCGCTAGCGCGATATATATTGTTACTTTATCTCTTCTTTTTTTATAATTCCTTTTTAACATTACTATTAAATATATAATAAGAAATTGTCTATTTTAAGAAACATGAATGACATTGAAAAATTAAAAACAATAACTCTAAGAAAAATTATTTTTTAGCTATGATATTTCCCGCTTTAAATTGAACAACTTTTGTTATTATTATTATTTTTTTTTACATTCACGCACAAAGATATTCAGCTGTATTGTTTTAAACGTCCCATGTATGAAATGTCTCATAAATTATTGACTTTTCGTTAGTGTTACTTTAATACTTTTGCAGGCACAATAAAAAGAAAAATCGATTCGTCTAAAAGAAATCAGACGATTCCATTTAAAAAAACGCGGGTAACATTAAAAAATTTAAATAGTTGAAAAAATTACTTTCTACTATATTTTCTTCTTCAAACTAAACAACTTTTATTATTATATAGAAGTATAAATCATCTCATAATATCATAATATCTCTTCTCTCTGAATATTAAAAAGAAATTATTACAGAAAAATACTGTAAAAAAGATGTATGATGTGAAAGAAAAGTCAAAAAAACTGAGAAAAAGAGTCAGATATTACATCCATTGAATTCAAATCGAAATCACGCAAGCATCTCAACTTTTCAATCATCTTTTATAGATATAATAGAATAGATAAAGCAAAAGTTATTTTTAATACAACAAATGCAATAAGTACAATAAAAAATACAGATAATCGTATTGCAGATTCGCAAAAAATTAATAAAAAACATGATACGGACTATTCCATTTCCAATTGTAGCTACGTTGATTCTGATCTCAATATGATCCCGACATTAATTCCAATATTTCTACTTGCTCTAGCTTTAGGTGTCAGCCAATGTGATAAATAGAAAAGTATAAAACATCAAAGATCTGAAAGATTAAAGAGAAAAATTAAATCAAAATTTAATAATAGATTATTTTATTTTAGCTGAAAAAATTTCCAAAGTTATGTGTCATAATCTTGAAGTAACGGAAAATCTTTTACCTAAAATAAAAAATTTTTAAATAAATTTTGTTATTAAAGATAATGGATCGGATAAATAATGTATAAATGATTTTTTGCAGAAACTTTTAGACATATCATTAAGAAATTCGGAGAGTGCAAATAGAAATTCCTGATAAAGCTACAAACAAAGTAATATCCATCTTTATTATGTAGGAGAAAGATTATTATATGAAACGTTACACGCAAAAGATCCCGCACAAAATTACAGGTTTTTCCTTCTCTGTGAAGTTGGCTGAAAACTTAGTATGTTATAGTTCATGACTGAAACTTAGTATGTTATAGTTCATGACTGATCAAAAGTTTCATTAGGCACAAAATTTAAGAATGGTTTTTTTGCTACAACCGTTTGAAACGTTAAAAATATATATTTTAATATATTATATAAGAATTTTTATTATGTGTTTTCTCGTTTTTTATATCATAATTCAAAAATGGCTACAGCAAAAGCTTTAAAAATGATAATTAAAATTGATAATAGTTTATCATATGGTCATTATGATAAAAAAATTTACTTAATATAGAAAAGAGAAAAAGAAGAAATTTTTCAAAAAATATTATTAGCAAATTGCTTATTTTGCATTTCTTGCAACAATCTTTGTATCTTTGTAGCTTTTAACAAGATTATATTAGAATAGATAGAATAGAATAGGCTTTAACTTAAGAATTTAATAGAGATATAATTCAGAACTTAAAATTTAAAATAATACGCACGTGTTTTTTTTTAAACAAAGTTATGAACGTTCAAGATATTTTAATAATAGGAAAAATAAAGATTGTGGAGAACATTTTGAAAAAGTGAAAACATCATAAGTGATTTATAAACAAAAATAAAATCTGGAATAAATTTTCTTTTGAACACACACACATACACATACATACGCACAAACATATACAGAGGAAATATTCAATGTTTAAACTATAAACTTATCTATCTAAATTTGGTTATAGTATTCTATTGAATATTTTTGGATAGAAATAAACGATTTGTCGATTTGCAAATTCAAAGTACATACAAAATCGATTTAAAAAGTAAGAAAATATTTTCTTGAAAGCCATTTATATTAGTTGTTGCAAAAATTATTAAGAATTTTTATATGATATTTCATATTAAAATCAAGGCATCAAGATCAATATATCAAGTTAATATAGATTGTTTATTTTTCCTGAATTTGTCTTTCCTAAACTTTTTCTTTTTACTAGACCTTACAAACGCGCACTTTTTAATTTTATTACAAAAGAAGAGCAGAAATTAACATATTATTATATTTTTAATTTCTTGATATATATAATACAATTGTCAAAATACAAAATTTTTGAAACAGCCACAAAATATGCGCAATGAAAGAATAAATCAGCTTTGTAGAAAAGAGACAATAATAAACTTTGATATATTCGAATATCGATTTGACATGCTTTTTTTAAAAATTCATATGTAATATTAAAGTATCATACATTTGCAAGACTATCGATAATTCTGTGAATTCTAAAGTAGCTCTCGTATAAATCTGAACATTACCAAACGTTTTCCAATAAATTCTAATAATAAACATCATTTATTTATTTTTTAAATAATTTTTATCACCAGAAAAAAAGTTTTTATAGATATATAAATGAGAGGAATAACAATCATATCGGATATGTATGTTAAGCTAACACAGTACAATTGGATAAAATAAAATAAAAAAATTACAATTTCTCTTGTTAAGCTATTACTTGTTAAACTAGCTTGTTAAACTATTACTCTTGTTAAGCTATTACTTGTTAAACTAGCTCGTTAAACTATTACTTTATTCGTAAATTTTATCGTTAAAACTGATTCTGAGTAAAACTGAGTAAAATAAATAGCTTAATTATCTTAAATTTATACTTAATTTCACAAAAAATTTAAAAGAAAAAACAAAAATATTTTTTTAATTATTCTGCTAATTGTTCTATTGCCAAATTAATTATAACATTTTTTTAATTTAAAAAGATCATTCCTTTATCAACCCACTAACACAACATTGTGTAAAATATTAATTTCAAGCAAATATTTCCACAAATTTATATTTTTTATTTTATTACTTGATATTTTTATTAATATTTATTTATATTTTCTATTTTGTTCCTCTCAATGTTTAAAAATCATTATTTTGGATTAGTACAACACTTTAAATTTCCAAATTTATTAAATATCTTGATAAATTATTTAATTTTTTCGTTCTTTTTTTTCAATTTATTGTTTAACATTTTTATTAACTCCAATTTTGTTATTCCATTGTTAATCATTGAAAATTACTATTTACTTATTCTACGATAACACAAAATGTTAAATTGATAGGTTTATTGAATATTTTGATAAATCACATCTTTGTAATTTTGTTGTGACACGATCATTAATCTCGATAAAAATTATTTAAAATATAAACACATAACATAATGATTATTGTTAGAATTCTTTAAACAATTTGACATAAATCATTTTAATCTATATAAAAACAAAAAATCTCTATCTTTTTTTTTAATAGAGTGCTAGCATCACTCTAAACTAGCATTCACATTTTTAAATTTAATTAATTTTCTGCTAATTGGTAGGAGCAAATTCGAAACTAAAGCAATAAATTAGCACTAAAGTAGCACTTAATTATGGCATAGATACAAACTTTTTTTTTAATGGTGGGGGTATCAGCTTTTCAGAGATAAATAAATATATAATACTATTTTTTGTATTAGTGATATACATTATTTTATTTTTAGGTAAGATGAATTAAAAATATACTGTATCATGTGTAATGTCTCTTTCATAACTTATAATTTTTTAAATTGTAAATTAATTTTTGTTTCTGAAAGATCATTTGTTAAAGACCAATCAAAAATAATCAATATCTTTAAGAAAATGCTACTCCCGGCATCAAAAATAGAAAAGTCAGTGCTTTTTGATCACGCAATGATGACAAGGACATATTTAAAAAAATTTACATATTTAATCTGTATGTTGTCTCTCTTCGTAAGATATAAAGCAAAAAATTAAAAGCACTTTTTTATGAAATGTAGACCTGAACTACGATTGAAATTAGTTAGAATTCAATTAGTTCGGCTGTTGTTGAGAAAAGGAAAATGTGAGCTGAATTCATCTCAGTGACTTACATAAATAGAGCAGCGGATATCTCGCCGCAGTTCTGCGAGAACGTCATTACGCGCAAATTTGGCACGAGCCGCCAATGCGTCTCTTGATCTATACAGTTTTTCTAGAATTAACGCACGTAAAAATTATTAAAAAATAAAATAGTTTTTCTAAAGGAAAACATTACTGTTGTAAACCCAATACGGTTTTCTGAGTTTGTAATATCCGAACCATTTCTTCATCTATTTTTATAAAAATATTTTCATAAAATAGCATAATTTTTATAATTTTTCTCTCTAGTTTTTTCTCTAAAAACCATTTATGTAAGAAAATTTCATTTTTGTTAAAGAGTTTCATATTATTTGTTTCACATTGATTAATGGGAGCATCAGCAAAGATCAAAGGAGGAAATATCTAACTCAAAAGTTCAGTTTACATGTATCTTTTATGTAAGCAAATAAAATTTTGTTTCGAAATTTATTATTCCGTTCAAATATTTAATAATCTATGTTATTATTGAAAACTAATCTATCAAAACATAAATTTCGTATAGCATTTGTATTTCACGAATAAAGAAATACCAACAACTTTTAACAACGATCTTCTTATGAAAAAAATTATATATTAATATTAATATATAATTAATTTATTAAACATTATATATTAATATTTATTAAATATTAATATATTAAATATTATAATTAATATTTATTAAATATTAATTATATATTAAATATTAAAAAACATTTTCTCGTTATAGAGGAACACACTTGTGCCACCAGAAAATCATTCAAAAATAGAATTGTTTTGACCTATCGTAAATAATTTTTATTTTTTAAACGGATTAAAATCATTCTTTCATAATTCTTGTATTTTGAAGCAAAAATACACAAAATAATTTAAAAATTTTTTGTTAAATTATAGTTTTTTACATCAGATACCAGCTTTTACAAATTTCTCTTT
The DNA here is from genome assembly GCF_055798465.1 of Pogonomyrmex barbatus. Lineage (NCBI taxonomy): Eukaryota > Metazoa > Arthropoda > Insecta > Hymenoptera > Formicidae > Pogonomyrmex > Pogonomyrmex barbatus. Next base: position 1,922,615 of record NW_028297111.1, on the reverse strand, counting down.
ATATTTGTAAATAAATTATTTACAAATGTTTTTCTTTATATGAACTATAAAACGTATTAATAAAAATAGCCAAAAAAAATTCAAACTTTTTCAAAATGTTTTTAATATTTTCAAATAATTTACTTTGAATCGAATGTTATCAGATGCTCTCTCTCTCTCTCTCTCTCTCTCTCTCTCTCTCTCTCTCTCTCTCTCTCTCCTCCCCCCTTCCTCTTTCTAATCAAATTACTAATATTAAATATATTCATCAGCACAGTTTCTTATTTATAGATTTAATTGCATTTGCATGTATTTTTGCGTGATTTCGTGATGCAATTTAATGAATGATTGAGTTAATATGATGAAATTACAAATAAATACAAATAATATAAATAATGAGATTATCTAGCAAAATCAAAAATTCAAATCACAAACCAACAAAATAATTTAGAAAAAAATATGAAAACAATAAAACTTGATATTAGATATATATATCAGTTATGACAATAAATTTTCAAGAAAATTTTCAAGAAAATTTTGTTTACATAAAGACGATGAAAACTGTTACTTCCTATTACTCTGTAGCCTAAATTCGTGATAATTCGTAGTTTCCTGCGCAAGAATTTTTTGAATTTTAGTTAAATAAAACTAAGTCATTTGTCGAAAAAAATTAATATCAATATTAAAATATATCAATATATATATATATATATGTATATAATATTATATACATATTATTATATTATAATACACGACTTATTTTATGTTATTTCATTAAAATAGTAAATAAATATATTTAAAAAATTAAAATTTTAAATTTTAAATTTTAATCAAAATTTTAATCAAAATTAAAATTACTATTTTCAAAAGTTTGTAAAAGTTTGCAAAGACAAATTTTGAACCTGATTTGCAAAGAAATGACTTTTACACTTAAAAAAATACAATCATTTATAAAAATATAGATGACACATTGAAATTTAATACTAGAACAGTACAAAACGCGCGCCATTTATTTTTTAATATTATATATTTTTACATAAAATATTTACATCACATATTATATAATTTTGCCACTAAAATCTCACATAATTACTAATATTAACTAACGTTACTCCGAATTTTCATTTCCAAAATTTAATATTTATTCCTGTTCCTGATATTTTCTTCGTGTGCAAAGCTCAACGAAAAGACATATATATACCTTATGTATATAATTTTGTTATAAACGTTGAGACCTTTATTGTTTGAGATAGCGATACAATAATGCGCGACCTTGGTACTTTGTTTACAATCGACAAGTATTGTATACGCGCACGCAACGCGTTATCATTCAACCACCGACGCTCGTGCGGGCAGGTGATGTTAGCTAACATTATATTTAATTTTATTGTTTAAGGTTTCATTATCGAAAATGCTATAAAACGCTTCGTGGAAATTAAATTTGATTTGTAACATGTATTGACTTTCGTCTAGCCAAACTATTATTGTTTCAGTTAAGAGTTTACGTGCCGCGGTTGGTATGTCACGTGTTTACGAGCGCTCCGCGCGCTACCAATGTCTCACCGGCGGTCGTAGGGGTAGGTCGCAGTACGCATTTCTTCGGTCGTATTTCTTCGCATTTCTTTAATGCTAAATGATACCGAATGAATCATGTTATATCTTACGAATGTAATAAGTAAATGCTTCTTAACGCGCGTAAATTAAACTCGACTCAAGTAAACATATCGAAATGACGAGTCTCTAACAAAGTATATACATATTTAACGTGATTTATTCCTTTGATATTCATGAATTTTTATAAACGATAACCCCTCCAATGGGCATGGCCTTGACGTGGCAGAGGGGCTCAGTATTCCGAGGGATTCCTTTGGGTTCCCCAACGGAATCCCAAAGACGAAGAAGCTAACAGTACCCGTTGCACCGTTATTAGTAACATTAATATTAACATTAGGTAATATTATTGTTATTAATAATATACTAACATAGCATAGCCACGAGTCGTGTTCAATGGCTCTTATGTGGCAAGTTAATCGGTCGGTTTTTTTGATCGACCGTCATTTTTCCGCCGCCGATTTTCAAGTGAATGAACGAACTGCAACCAGTTCGTCGCGCCGCACGTCTGCTTCGGGAGTGCCGACTAGACTAAAAGACTTTTATTTAAAATTAGTCCGCGCGCGATTATAATAATTCGCGAGTGTTTTTCGCGAGTGTCCTGTGCTACGAGGACATCCGACGACTCGACATCTCGAGAGGAGGAGGAGGCCTAGGAGAGGCATCGGGCACCGGCGGAGCAACCTTGCGGTAATAAAATATACATTTTCTTTCTCAACATAAAATTAATCAGGTTCACATTATTTATTTTTGATTAATAAATTTCGATAATTTAAAATTTATATAGTTTTTTTTTCGGAAAAACAGTTTAAAATATTATACATTTTTATTTCTATAAAGATTTTTATTGAAAATTATTTTATTATTTTAATATTTAATTTAATTGAATTTTTAATTGAAAAACAAATGTGTAAATTCAATATACGTAAAAACTATTTTGTAAAATATCTGTCATTTAGAACATTGTTATAATTTGAACGTTCTGTTTCTGTGTTACAGAATCATCGTAGCTACGTGGCAGATTCATTCCGCTGTTGCGCATCGGATTGGTGAGTGACACAATTTTTTTAATGGGGTTACAAATCTGTGAAACTTGTCTTAGATTATTTTATTATATATTTATATTTATAAAAGTATTGCAGTTGGATCTTTACAGATTCGTTGCCCTAAAATGGATAGGCATAAACAATTTGGAATATATATTTAGTGAGTGCAACGAGAGAACTAATCGGCATAACGGAAAACCGACAACAATAATTTCGATATATTCGAGTATCGACTTAACATGCCTTTTTTAGAAATGGATTTTATTTAAAAAGCCATTAGTGTACGCATATCTTTTGATAATACATATGAATTTTACGTATGAATTTTAATATAATTCAATAGTGTACATTTCGATAGCTTATATTCGGTGTAGCAAAGTTTTTTTAACATATATCTCTTTCATATAGAAAATGCGCCAAAAATCTAGAATATTGTTAAATATCACAACAATGTAAATAATGTAATTTTGCAGAAAAATTTTCAAACAAAAGTTGTAAGGTTTCAAGAGGACTATAAGATTGGGGTATTGATTCATTTAAAGATAGTGCCATTGATTTTCTATGATCATCATTTTTTTAATGAAATCATATATTTTCCGTTATGCAACATTCTTCGAATTATTCTATATAAAAAAATATTAAACTACAAATATGAAAAAGTTAATAATTTTCGAAATATTTTATATTCGTGCATATTCTGATATAAAACATATAACATATAACATTTTTCGTAAATTATCCACTTTTTTATAACTTTAATATTTTTATGCACAGAATAATGAAACAAATCGATTGATATAGAAAAAAACAAGCTGTTGTTTAACAAAGGTAAATATTTGCACATTATGTAAATATATGATTCCACCTGAAAAAATGGCGATCATAAAGATCTCAACAATAGCTGCACCTGTAAATGAATCATAATTATATGGCTCCCTCGAAATCTTACAATTTTTGTCTGAAACTTTTCCGAAATTTTATTTTTACGAGATATTCAACTATATCCAGATTTTTGGCACATCCTATCTCGATAGTACAAATCAATTTTTTTATATTTATCAAATATAATCTTAGTTCAAATTGAAACAATAATCAATGCAAAAACAAAACTTGCCATTGTACAATTCAATATAAGTTTTCAATTTTCCACTTTAAACAAGATTCATTCCATACAACTAGGGTTGCCATCTGTCCTCTTTTCCCCAGACACTGTCCTCTTTTTTAGGGCGTCCGGGGACGTCTGAGGGGATTGTCTAAAAGCGTCCGGGATAATTATAAGCGTCTGGGGTTTCAAGAAATCTTCTAAATATTTTGTTTTGATTCCTCTCGCAGTACTCTGCATTACCAAATAGTACAGATATCACATAAGAGTTAAAATTTTTTAATTTTAATATCTAATAAAACTTAAACTAAATCTATAATAAAACTTTTTATTCGAAATGTTCGGGATTTTTGACTTGTAAGTCCTAGTTTTGAAATTTTTAATATGGCAACCCTACGTACAACTCACTGTTTACAGTGTAAAACGGAATTGTATCGTTTTGCGTAAGTTTGCAATTCTCTAGATTTAGCTTAAAATATTTCGCAATGATATGCCTTACACAATTTAGAATTTGTAATGAAATCTACAGCAGAAGAATGCAATTGTACGACTCTAATTTTATATGTACGTATGTACGTATATATATGTGTGTATGTAAAAACATATCATAGCATCGCATTTTTCTACATATTAACAATGTAGAGGGATAATATTTTCATGCGATTGTCTCCCGAACTATTTGTTATTCGAAAAAATGCTACAAATAAGGCCTACTCTGTTTCAAGGCATCTTATGTTGGAAATATTGTTTTTCTGGAAATGTCCTTGAAATTTTAATATGACTTTTATTTTTAACTGAAATTTTATATTTTTTATCATATGATATAATTTCTCTAGTTATTCTAGATGTAAAAGTATTAAATATTAAAAGTAAAAGTATTAAATATACAGTTATTATGAAGTTAATAGTTTAGATCTTTTATACTTTATTCATTTTAACATGAAATATTTTGTAAGCTATTTATTTTTTTCATAATTACATCTTAATATTTTTATGTATAATAATAACAATATTATGTATAATAATAACAAATAGAAAATAATAATACAAATAAATTGATATCAGTAAAACAAAAGTAATTGTTTTTTAAAAAAATAATGCATATTTTTTGCATCATTCTTTTCAAAACAACTTCTTTAACTAGTGATTGGTAGATTATTTTTCAATAAATAATTGATTAAAATAATCGGAACGTGCTAAATTTTTGTTCAGTTTAATTTTGAGATAGCTTTATAGAATTTAAAATATGAAATAAAATTCGTTAGAGAATAATGCAATTATGTATTTTATATATATATATATATATATATATATATATATATATACACACATACATAAATATACATAACAGCTATATTTATATTATTGACAATCATAAATTGGTACAGTTTTTAACATTAAATCTTTTGTACGAACGATATACTTGCACAATATATTAATACATACTTGGCCTTTTTTTATTTTTTTTCAGAAAGATAAGCAAGTTCCATAATAAAGTAAAAGCTTATTTTCTTGTCAGATTTTAATGTAGTAAATTGTATTTTATTGTAAAGAAGATATCATTAAATTTAATGTTGAAACTTTAAAAATTCCACAAAAATCATATAAAACAATAAAACTTTTTTTATAAAAATACAATAATATCGGTAAAAAATAAATAATAAATTAACCTTCAACAAAAGACGAGTATCATGCTATTTACCAAAAATATTTGATATTAAATCCTTTGAAATAATTTTATTAATTATGACAATGTAATATAACAAGTATTTTTACCGTAAAAATATATTTTTACAGTCAAAAATAATGTACGAAATCTCACAATACATTTAAATTTTAAAATTTGAAACTGATCACGTTAAATATATGATAAAATATGCCCTTATGATAATTATATGCCATTACATTATATATTTAAAATTTAATTTTATCTGACATTTTTTGTTAATTATAATTATAAATAAATTAATATTAATATTAAATAATTCTTTATTTTAATGTTTAACATTTGACTATATTGTCTTATTTTTAGCATTAATGTTAGGAAATAACTTAATAACATAATATTATACATTTCTTTACATTATTTTTAACTTTTGAAATATTTCCTATCTAAAATACTTTCTAAAAAATTATGCTCATATCTATTATCTATATCTATACCTATTATCGTTAAAATTATTAAAATTTTCTAAATATTTTATACCCTCTACCAGTATAAATCTAGAAGCAAGAAGCTTATCAATTTACCAACCTGACGTAAAAATGTTCATCCTCTTCAAATAACTCGTCATCAATAACTGAGAGTTTGATAGTCTTTGTAGTCTCGCCAGGTCCAAAAGTCAGAGTACCCTTGGCACTCACATAATCAGATCCTGCTTCAGCAGAGCCATCTTCCGTGCAATAATCCACGGTGCAGGGTCTGCTGAGATCACCTCCAGCCCTGGAAACGCCCACCTCAAAGGTTCCAACGTTTTCCATAACGGTATAATGACCGGGTTCAAAAAATACTCTCATAGCATTCACATGTTCGATATCAATGCTATCTGCCTCAGCTTTCTGCAATTCAGCCTTAACTTCGCTTAGGTCACTTTGCGCTCTTTCGCTGATCTTTCTACTGAGATTGCCGGCACCTACCATCTTTCTTGTAGCTTGCACTCTATAAAAAGCCCTGCTCTTAGGGCCTTTACCTAATACCTCTTCATGAGCCATGACTTCCAATTGCTCTAGAGGTAAAATAGGATATTTTTTACGCAATTCCTTTAAAGTATTGATGTAATCTCTACGAGTTTGCTCAAATTCTCTTGCTTCGGGAGAATCACCATCGGCTAGGCGATCCACTATACCGTGAATACCATCTTGCTGAGGCTTGATGTCCAACTCCATGCCCATCTCGGAATCTCCGGCCTCTGCCTGCACGATTACACCTCGCTTATTCATTCGATAACCTTTATGCAGATACTTGTAAATCAACAGTCGTCGATCAGCGACATAAGCTGTCAATACTGTGGCTGGAAAGAAGGCAAAGGTCAGTATTCCTTCCCAAATCTCTAATACACCAGGACTAGAGACCGCCAGGATAACATAGAGCCACACGTAAGCAAAGATGCTCCAAGTAGCGGTGACGAAGAAAACACGCAGATGTTTTATCTTCCGGGTTTCACCATTAGGGATCACAAACACGCACAAGGAAATAATAACAAAAAGATTATAAGCGGCGGAGCCCACAATTGTGCCTGGACCTAGCTCACCCGCTTGAAAATTCTTTGCCCAAATTTCAATGATTGACAGCAAGATCTCAGGAGCACTGCTACCGAGTGCCATTAAAGTCAGATTGGCTACCGTTTCGTTCCACACTCGCACCACGACGATCTGCGGTTCTCTACCCTGCCGGCGCACTACCAATTCTTTTTCCTTGGACGTAATCACTTCAATGGCAGCCATAAAACGATCGCTAATGATCGATACACCAATGAACAAATATAATAACGCAAAGAAATAAACTACACCCCGGAAAATAATGTCGAGTAGATGTAAGTTGTCCGCCGGACGCCAAAGTGGTACCACTAACCCCGGCTCGCAGTGCACCGAGTAGTTTCCAGACATATTGTCAGAACTGTATATTGAAAATTGTGACTGAAAATTTATATGATCTAGTAATTTATTTGTTGTTTCTTCAAGAATAAATCTTTAGTTGTCCCCGTTCCCGTTTTTTATTCAAAACAATAAGCAATCTTCCTGTGATGTTATCTTGTCTCATGACTTGTCTCTGGGAGATAAAAATTTTTAAAATTTTATTGCCCCTTGATTGCCCAATAATGAGAAACAAAGTAGACTTCTTTATAGTTCTGAGAAGAGTGAGACCAAATTTAAAAATTATTTCCTTTCTTTTATTATATTTCCCTCGTGTATTCTTTATGATATTAACATTAATCAATATTAAATTCAAAAACATAGACAAATTCGATCTTCTGCATATGATACAAATGTGTTTGTTTTTATTAAAAAAAGAGAGAAAGACGTTCTGAAATTTCCTCACAGGCAACAATAGTTATACTATCAGATTGCAATTTTGTATCAGCCACAAATTAATTTTTCCAACTCTCTTATAAATTTCATTTTTTTCTAATTAAAATTTTTGATGATGATTTTACTATCGGACTCTTTAGAAGATTTTCTCGCTATCTTGTCTCTCTCTCTCTCTCTCTCTCTCTCTCTCTCTCTCTCTCTCTGCACTCACGCACTCCCGCCCTTCTAACACCAGAGAGAAGCCTTCTCTCTGCTAACACCCTTCTTTTTACATACACTCACTCTCACTTCAGAAAGACAGCTAGAACTGTACGAATCACACTGGGAAAGGTATATATATCGATGTTAGAAATCCGGCTACCGATAAATCTCACCAATATTACCGCGGTGGTGAGCTTCCATCACGAAACGAACCCTTTAACAACACGGGGTAACAGAACTATACCGGGCCGCGTTCGAACGAACACTGCAAGAGGAGAGAGAGAAAGACAGGAGACTAGAGGAGAGAGCGACCAGACCGAGTGGGGAGTGGTGTCTGGAGATAGCCAGACGTGGCCACCCTATCTCCTCGCTCTCCTCCTCGCCCCCTTTAGCCTTCCCTCCTCTCGTTCTAGTCTTATCCTCGTCAGCTGCAATGCGCTGGCGATACTACTATCTTCCTCTACTCCACCATGCCGATGGTATCGCCGACCTTGTTTCGGAGGTATTTCCGTCCTTATCCACTTCACAGCATCGGCGGTACCTCCCTTCTTGTCAACTTTACAATGTGACGGTCCCTCCGTCTTTATTCACCTCATTGAACCAACGATACCTTTGTCTTTATCTATGTCTCTAGATCGGCATTACCATCACCCTCGTCGCATATTTCTATCTTCACTTACTTCATCACGCGTGTGTTTTACCCTCTTCGTCGACTTTACTATATCGCGGTATCTTGAAACTTATATAGGCAGTATCTCTATCCTCATCATTTACGAAAAGATGCCCCTGCTTTTCGCATATCTCTCAAAGGCGTCTCTTTAATTTTGTTCATCATTATACTTTAGATAGCACAGTAATATCTTGTATTCATTTATATATATATATACGCAGAATAACAAGAATATTTATATCTCTTTAGCATCCTCTATTTTCTCTTTTTATTTGTTATTCTTTTTTTATATATCGAATTTATATTGCTTTTGTCAAATCCTAACGTTTTGTCTTTAACCTTTTTTTTTCTTCTTTCTGTTGTCTTTTTTTATCTTATTCTATATTAAGGATGGCAATTGCATATAGGGTTGCCATATTAAAATTTTCAAAATTATTTATAAGCCAAAAACCCCGAACATTTCGGTTGCAATCCCGGACGCATATAAAAATGCGCTTAAATTAATAAAAACAATGCGCTAAAATTAATTAAAATAGTGAAATGAATGAATTATTTCACATCTAATTCATTAACATTCAGAGCAAAGAGAAATTCGAACTGGAAAATAAATAAATACAGACTATTTTGATTAAAAATAAGTTTTCTTATAGGTTTAGTTTAAGTTTTATTAATTTATTTTTTTATTTTAGTTTAAGTATTAAAATTAAAAAATTTTAACTCTTTTATGTGATACCTGTGCTATTTGGTAACGCAGAGTAATGCGAGAGAAACAAAATATTTAGCAGCTTTCCTGAAACCCGGACGCTTTCAAAAAATCCCCCCGGACGTCCCCGAACACCCTAAAAAAGAGGATAGTGTCCGGGAAAAAGAGGATGGCAACCCTAATTGCATAACAACAATTTTCTGGTATAATAAAATAATTCATAATAATGACATGTTTAGATAGATGGTATTAAATTATATATTCTCTATATTCTCTATATATTTTCTTTTTATAATATTTCCATTTAGAAAATAGTAAAGACAAGTCAAAATTTATCTTTCTTGTACACACACACACACACACACGCGCGCGCGCACAGAATTATCCATGTACTAAGAAAAAAAGGGAAAAAAAAGGGAAAAAAAAGAAGAAAAAAGAAATAAAAATAGGATTCGACAAAGGTAAGGATATAAGCAGACTGTAGAAAAAACTGTGGATAAACACAGAAAACGAAATATTGTAGAGAAAAATAGTAATATTTTTTTTTTAACTATATATACAGGGTGTTCCACAAGACTTCTGCCACCGGTCGTAAAAAAATAGATGGGACCGAGATGAACATAAAAGTCCCATACCATTTTGTGATATTCGCAATAATAATCGAGATATTAATTATTAAAAATCACCGTATTAGTCCGGCAAATACAAGCGCGCGGTAAGATACTCCCCTGGCGATCATTGTTGATAGGCGCGTGAGGAATTGTTTACTTTAAACGGTTCGTGCGTATGTAGCTATTGCCGTTTGAAATAAACAATTTCTCACTATCTTACCGCACGCTCAGTACATTTGCCGGTGAGCTGAGCTAATACGGTGATTTTTAATAATTAATATCTCGATTGTTATTGCGAATATCACAAAATGATATAGGACTTTTATGTTCATCTCGGTCCCATCTATTTTTTTAATGACAGAAGTCTCGCGAAATACCCTATATATGAATTTATAAATATATATATTCTTATATATACGCGCACGCGTGGTATGCGTGCATGTGTGTGTGTGTGTGTTGTGTGTACGTGTTTAAAAAATAAAAATATATTTTATCTATTTATAAACAGAATAGAATAAAATAGAATATTTAAAAATCTATATATAGACTTTTTCATGAAAAAGAAAAGAAAGAAAAAAGAAACACAGAAAGTGAATGAAAAAGTGAATGAAGTTAATGGAAAACTTGTATAAAAAATGTAAATTTTCTGAAAGAGAAATTGTTTAAAGAAACATTAATGATGTTGTTTGATAAATACATTGTAATTAAAAATTTCCTTAATTTATTTATTTTTAAAATATATTAAAATTTTAAAATATATATTCTTCCATAATTTCAGTTTTTTCTAAAAATAATTTTCTGAATCCGTTCTGAATATTTTTCTCTTCCTTAAGTGCTTTAAATCTTCCTTAAATAATTTAGGTAATCTTCTAATATTATTTTTAGTATGTAAGTCTTAATAATATGTAGTTTTAATTGTCAATGTCTTAAATATACATATCTATTTGTCTTTACTTAAAATTATCTTTGTAGTTTCTTAAATTCTTTTCATTCTATGTTATGGATTCTATTTACGCTTCTCGCTTTGTTTTCCATTCTTGTTATAGCTTATACTCTTTCTTTTTCACTCTCATTCATACCTTTGAATCAGGGATGTGCCTATAAATCCAATTTGATATATCTAAACCTCCTCAAATCCTTGTAATGTAATTATAAAAAAATATTATTTTCTAAAATAAACATTTTATTAAATTGTTAAGAAAATTATAATAATAAAACATAAAGTTTACATAAAAATTAAGAAAACAGGATTTAAATTTCATTTTCTAAATGAATATTTCTCATATGAAATTTCTAGTTCTTGTTTTAAATTCGATCCTTGTCATATCGGGGTGATTGTCCTTTTTCTCTTTTCGTCATATCGCACCCCTTTTTTATACTACAATTTTCGCTACACTGTTATGCATGTACACCATGGTAATATTACTATTCAGGATGCAAGCAACATAAAAGAGCACAATAAAAGAAATTACAAGTTCAATATCTTGCATTTAATTAATATGCTTAATTCTAATCAAATATAATAACTTTAAGTAAATATAAAATATTAACTATTTCTGTAATTATTTTATATAATTGACCAATGAGATGATAATTTATTAGTATTCATTATTTATTATTAATCATATATTAATTATATTCCGTATTTCGTAATCTTTATTTAATAATGGCAACTTATTTTCACGTTTATAAAATAAATACTCTATTGCATTCTTAATTAAAATGTTATAGTAATAATATTCTTAATTTATGTTGTAATATTTATATATATCTAATATTTAATTTATATATTATACAAATAAAAAATATATAAAATCATTATCACTTTTTGGTGAAAAACGAATGATGAAAAATTCTTTTAAATTATAAACAAAAATTATGAAAAAGAATCAATGAAACTGTGTTAATTATTAAACAAAATACAAGATATCGCTTTTTAATTTTAAATCATATTAATGTCAAATAAATTTTTTAAATAGTATTATTATTTTTTGATGTAAATCGATTTCTCTCGTCATTCTGAAAAAATATTATTATGAAATGATCAAAAGGTATGGAAATATTTTACAAAATATTTTATATTTTATATAAGATCTTTCTTACGTATATTTTTAATATCAAAATATATATATATATATATATATAAAACATATTTCGATATAAAAATTATCTTTTAAAGTAATCACTTTGAATTGATTCAGAATTATCAACACATTCTGTATATAAAATTCGCGAACTACTTTAAAGAGAGACGCCACTGTGACGGATCAAAAAAATTGATTTTTTTTATTTTACCGGAAAAAGTAACTCTTTAACAATGTATTTCTAAAATTTTAAGTTAATCTGAGCAAAAATAACGAAATTATCAAATATTTTCAAGAACACGTCAGGTTGCTTGAGCGCACCGCTTGGGCAAACAGCTCGGTAAATGAAACAACATGACTGTTCATGATCGTACACGAATTTGAAATAAAATGTTTTTATCTACGCCGATTTATACAACTTAAAAAAATAATAAGGAGAGGAATTACACTTTCATTTGGAAAATTATTTAAAAAATTTCATTTTGTGGTGCTATAATCGAATTGTCACATTACCGCCTGCATCATAACAATGGAGTTTGCTAAAAATCATGGATATCTTAAATATTAATGTTAAATTTAATGTTTTTGAAACTGGACGAGAAACGAGAATCACGAATCGAAATTTTGATACTACTTTGACATTTTTAAAAATAGTTTGCACCTATTTAAATACTCTATGAACTAAAGAAAAAAACCTACGTTGATGATATTACACTTATTAACTTTTCTTTTAAACCTTTAATTTTATAGATTTTATTTCAATGCTACTGTGAAGCTATAAATGTTCTTCAAATTTTGATGACTACTTTGACACTTAGATATTCCACAGTTAATGAAAAGTTATTTCGATGATATTATAATTCTTAACTTCTCTTATAAATTTTTAATTCTACAGAATTAATTTTAATATTCCTTTTGAGTGAAATTATGAATGCTTCCAAATTTTTGATGCTCTAACACTCAGATGCTCTATAATTAGAAAAAACCTACTTTGATGAAATTATATTTATCAACTCCTCTTTTAAATCTTGAATTTTACAATACATTTTAATGATATTTTAAAGATGCGAATATTTTTAATATTTTGCAAACTATTGAGAAAAATTATTTTTAAATTAAATTTAAAATTGAAATGATTAATTTACTTAAATGTATAGAAATATATAGATAAATGTATATCTGAAACATGTATATTAAATTAATAATATAAAATATACATGCTATATATATATATATATATATATATATATATATATATATATATATCGGATTGTTTTCCCTTTTCTACTATGAATCCATATAATTTGATGATAACACGTCCATTCTTCGACCGAAATTTTGAGCTTCTTTCCCTTTTTTGTTTAAGAGTTTAAGTAGAACTTTACTTATAAATGCGTGGTACTAATCTTGACTAAGATATTTGTTCTTAAGATCAGTTTTCAACTATCGTAAGTGTGAATATCGCGAGTGTGAAAATCGAGCATTGCCTTCACTTTGAGCTTAGTACACACTATAGCCTTTAATAATATTTGTTCATCTGGGTCAATATTTTTCATAGTGCAATTATATATAAAAATTCTCGAAGGCAGCTCCGCTAAGTATCACCGAACTTCGGTATTATGTCTCGCACCTCCTTGATTTTAGATAGCTTCTAGACGCTCCGGGTCAATTTCGGATATCATCTCGCGTGTGCGGTATGTAATATTCATAGCGTTACTCGTATTATAATAGCGATAAGGCTTTAATCCATTTATCTAAATATGTGCGATTGAAATTAACACGTTCTTCTAAAAGACATATACCAGGTCTTATTTCTTAAATTTCCTGTAATAATTCATGTAATAACGCGGGTATACATATATCCGCGTCGATTCTATTCTGTGATGCCATCTCGACATGTGTATCGAGCGATTTTATAAATATTTTCTTAGCGAATTTCGAAAATCTCTCTTGTTGATAGAACAATTGGACTTTGTGCCACTTTTTGCGTTTTATAAATTCCTTTGGAATCGAATATACTACTATCATATTAGATTAATGAAAATTCACGCCTGTTTTTTCACACATGCACGCACGCACACGCGCACGCACGCACATATACATGTACAAGTAGGATGACGAAAACATACTCAATATTTAAAAAAATTTTTTTATATGTTTTTCTTTATAATATTATCATACAAAAATACAAGACAAATACGTATAGTTGGTATGTAGTACAAATAAAAACAATGTTGACTTTTTAATTAAATGAAAGGTGAACTGAACTTAACTGAAGGTATATAATATTATTTTCTCATACATATATTTATATTAATTTATATTAACATATATTTATATGTATGAGAATATGTATGTATGCGCATGTATATGTATGTGTATGTATGTACATGTATGTATATATATATATATGCATATGTATGTACATTAAACACACAGTTTAATACTTGATTTTATACATAAACTTTATATTTTCTCTGCGTCATCGCGATGTAAAGTTCTCGAAATCAAAGTCGATTTTTGCAATACCTTTCGTGATATTCTAATCTGTCCAGATACCGGATCTCGTCCGAAATATTTAACCTGCATCTCTTGACCAACCTCAAGCCCTAGAGCATTAGGATGATGGATCTTGCGTTGATCCAACTGAGAATTAGGTAATAATGTCGGTATCATGTTGGAATATAACGTCACCATGACTCCACTTTCTCGAATTTCCACTATTTTTGCAGTATAAATGGCACCGAACTCCAAGACTGGCTCACGATCTTTTTGTAAAATATTTTCTATCATTTTTTTGGCTTCAGTCATAGAATCTTTATTTGGCGCAAATATTGAGTAGATATTCTCATCTTGAGGATATATCTAAGCAATATGAAAATAAAGAATTAATATTTCAAATTATAATAACTACAATAAGCAATTAATTCCAAATTTATCAAATTATTGCAAATAAAAAAATATTTAATATTTTCAAAAATATAATAAAAATATAATAAAAATATAATAAAAATTTTACATGCACTCCAGTTTCCAAAAATATCTTCTTTAGATTCATTCCACCAATTCCAAGAAATTTTCCTCTTTGATGAATAGGAATTTCTATATTATCAACAACCGGCATTTTGTCTTTCTTAATTTCTCGTGGTGTTAATATCACTTTATTCATGATTTTAATTATTTCCAATTTAGCATTTGTTGCTTGTTGTATACATTCCATTATAATTTTTGATGGAACTCCTGGTAACTTTATATCAAGCTGCAACGCAGTAAATCCTCGTTTGGTACCTGCTATTTTAAAATCCATATCTCCGAGATAATCTTCAATTCCCTATAAATATTATATTTATATTGTTAATCATTAAAATTACTAATATATGAATATTTAGATTAATCCCTACTAATATATGAATATTTAGATTAATGTAGTTAAACTTTTATACTCCTAATTCGGCAAAATTTATTTTAAAATTTTAAAGGGATCAATAACCGTGTTGATTGTCTATATCTTAGTTTCAAACATGCAATAAAACAAAAAAATTCTTGTTTAAAACATTAAGGATAACATTTATTTTATGTAATTCTGGCAAATCTACAACTTCAAAGTCAAATTGATATTCATATAATAAATAATAATTTTATATTTATAGAAAGATTTTGAATTATTATAAACACTGATTAAATTAAATATACATGAAATATGAAATATATATATATATCATATAATATCAATTATATATAAATTAAAAATATTTGAACAAAATATATATATATTAAATATGTTATTTAGTTTTTATTGTTTGCAATTGTTTGCAATTCGATTGTTTCAAAATTTTAAGAGAAATAATGTACTTCAATGCATACTTTTACGCATCGTTCCGCCACGATCCGCCGGCTGAGTGGATCTGACCGTCATTGTTCGGCCATTGTCGGGCATAAGGTGCTTTGCATCAATTTTTAATTCTTATTAAAATTCACGTATTTTGAAATATGCCACGGTTGTATGTTGTGCGTGGGATCGCTTCCTACGTCGATCCGCCGAATCCGGGCGAACACCGCCGAGCGCCATTGACGTCGAGATGAGAGAAGGAAAACAACTGAACATCGCCAAATCCAATTAAAAATAAAAACTTATTGGAGTGACGGCGGCTTAATTACCGCTCACGATCCGATCCGAATCCGAATCCGAATCTGCCCGAAATATCTTGAAAAATGTAAAAGATACGAAAAAATGTTTCAAACAAAAGTTGTAAGATTTCGAGGAGAATATATGATAATATTGATTCAAATGGAACCACTGTTAAAATTTCTTATAATCAGTAGTTTTTAAAATGGAGTCGTTTTTTTTATTACATAAAAAATGTGATTCTTTTAGTATCTTTAGTATCTTAGTTAGTCTATATATAAAAATATTTAGGTAAAATTATTAAAAACTCAATAATTTATGAGATATTTTATAACTTATTGGCACATTCTTATAAAATATAAAATATCTTGTTTAATAAAAATGTAAATAAAATGTATGTTTTAATAATCATACTTTAATATTTTTGTGCACAAAATAATGAGACAAATTGATTAATGTAGTTGTTTTTAAAAAAAATATGTACTTAAATATTGCAAATTACAATATAGTGGTTGCAATATTGCAATTTTTTTTAAAACCACTATATATTTTCTTTATTGATTTATGTACCGTTATCTCTTTTATTTTTCTCAATTCTTTTATACATTCTTTTACTCTATCAAAAATCTATATCTGATCTTCTCTATTCTGGAAAATTCCTTATAAAAACATTTCTATCAAAATATCACATAGATATACTATATATCACATAGATAATTATATTCAGCTAAAGTTCATTAACATATTATATTTGATAAATACACAATTGTCTTAATATCAGAATTATAGTTAGTGCAATTTTTCATATCGTATTATTTTTTTTGTGCAAAATTAAAATATGAAATTCTGAATTTTCTCACCGGTTTTCTCGCTGTGTTTTTTTCTAGCTTTTTTCTTTGTTCGAAATAGAACATCGAATCAACTCGTGGGAGCGAGCGTCGTGATCCGCAGGAGATCTGATCTTTCAGAGCGGAGAATGGCTTTTTATACGCGATGATCCGATTTTCGAACGGTTCGAATCGAATCGTGAGCGGTAATTAAGCTGCCGCCATCGCTCTGATTAGATAAGGCGCTTTTTTATCTCTGGCAGGATTCGGCATTGTTCGGCCGAGAATTCGAACGTCGCTCCAAGACGAGATCTCCTCTCGTCTCTGGACGGGCTCGGCGAGTTCGGCGGCGTAGCGTGGGACGCATCTCACAACATAGGCTGTCTCGCAATTAAGTACGAGCCTAATTGAAAAGATTAAAAGTGGCGCCTTATGCCCGACAGGTCGTCGGTCGGGCACACTTAGGCGGCAGTTCGACGATCACGGAACGATACAAAAAGGTGCATCATTACAATATAAAATTAAATTAACTTAGTTTATCTAAATATAAATACACTTACTAATATATCAGTCAATATTTTATATTCTTCGATATTCATATCAGTCTCATCATATTTAGTTACAAGCCCAATAGCTACACCTGCTACTGATGAAGATATTGGTATACCCGCATCTAGCAATGCCAAACTTCCACCACAGACAGTAGCCATCGAAGAAGAACCTTTTTATAAAATACAAAAATTATAAAATTATGATAAAAAATATCTAGTTATAAATATTAAAACTATCTATAAATATTTAATTAGTATATACTAATAGTTTACACTAGCTTGAAATATAGCTATAGAAGTATAATATAAATATTTGAATATTTCTCATATACTTAAAAGCAGATACTGTTAATTTGAATATACATTAGAAATCATTTATATGAATTGAATAAATAGTCTAGATTCTAAGTGGTAACAAGAAACTGTAATTCACTTTTTTTGATTGTTCGCATTAATATCTTTTCATATTTATTTTGCAAAAAGATTTTTTTATCCTTTATGAAAGAAGTGAAGAAAAAAAAACAAAATACGTTTGATTAATAAAGCAGATGACTTTATGATCCATTCAATGTTTATTATCTTTAACAAATTAAAAATAAGCTGTAACTTGTAGAGTGTCCCATTTTAATCTATGCGCTTAAATATCTCAAGAACTAGATAAGATATCAAAATTTGATTTTTTTTTAAATAATATGGTTTCGAAAAAAATTATATTCTAAGAATATGTACTTAACTTTAAATATCAAAAGATTCTTTTTTTAATATTAAAATACAATTTGTTCTTTATAATCATATAATAAAATAAGTTCTTTGTTTATCAATATTCTTATGTATCATATTGCTTATTTTTTATAAATTGTTGAATATAATTGGTTATATGCGTTAAGGCCATTTTCAACAAGACATTTATTTTGCAATTGTTAGAAGTTTTCTTATATTAAATTAGATCATTCCTTTAGATCTAAAAACTTAATTGAATCTTAGCAAAGAAAATTTCCAGTTGCAAAATAAACAATGACTGAATGCCACTAAAATATTACAAATCAAATTGATTTCTAACAATATCACTTATTAGGTTATGAAAAAAGAAATTAATAATAATTATCAAATATTCATCATATCATTGATAATCATTATCATTGATATTGTAATATTTTTATGCACAAAGAAACAAACCAATTGGTATAAAAAAAGATATATAATTGTTTTTCAAAAAAATATGTACCTGCATATTGCAAATTGATTATATTTTTTTAAACAATTATATACATCTTTTTTATGTTAATTGATTATTTTATGTACAAAAGTATTATAATATGGGTATCAATAAATAGATAATTTACAAGATATTTTATATTTTAAAAATGCCAGAATAAAATATAAGATATCTCAATGCGGAATTCTTAACTGTGTAGTCAGGAACCTTAAATCATTTTGGGATTATCTTACCATTTGATTCTAGAACTTCGCTAGTTAATCTTATAGTGAAAGGGTAGTCCTTTGGCAGAACTGGTCGCAATGCTTTCTCTGCTAAAGCGCCATGTCCTAATTCTCGGCGACCCACCCGACCCATATACCCTGTTTCATTAGTTGCATAAGGTGGAAATTCATAATGAAGAAAAAAATTCTTTTCCTTTGTGTCACTGCAACAAAAAATTCAATTTAAAATATTTATTATATTAATATGATTAAAGAAAACAAATTCAATGGTCAAGAAAATAATAAATATTAATACTAATATATTATAAATATTATATCTGTGAACAATCTTATATTATGCACAAGTTTTTGCATTCACCAGTTTGTGGATATTTTTGTTTATTGCTAGCTAATTTTTATTACAAAATTATTTTCTAATTTTTATATTTTATACCAAAATCTTTAAATGAATAAAATTTTACATGTTATATAATTGTCACAATATCAAAAAGCAAAATAAATCACAAAAAAATTATACCACATTTTATTAATATACCTAAGTAGCATTGAAATGGCATCCATTTTAAGTGCACTTTCTAAAGAATCCAAAGTCACAGTGCACATGACCTGTGTTTGACCTCTTTGAAACATAGCTGAGCCATGAAGAGGGTTGAAGAGATCTACTTGACATGATATATCACGTAAACCATTCGATGGACGACCGTCACATCTAGAAAAAATCGTCAATTCTTAATATATTTGTGCAATTATTTAAAAAACAATGATAGTGAAACATTTTATGACATAGGGAGTTTTCCAGCTAGAAAACACAGTGTCAAACACTGAAGCATTGTGTAAAGCTGTTTGCTGGAACAATTTAATTCTCGATGTTGCCAGTAAATTGCGTTTTAAACATTAAATATGATTTGTTTCCTCGAGGAATAAATAATTTGTTTCCTCAAGGAATATATAATACAATATTGTTCATATTACATTATTTGTTTCCTCAAGGTTAGGCCAAATTTTTATAACGTATTAACTTTGATCTTTTCCAAATAATTGATAGCCATGTACTTGATACACAAGCCACAAGCTTTTAAGCTGTGTATACTTGTGTAACGTGTCATTGTTGGAAAGCACTGTGTTGAACACTGTGTCATTTTGTGTCGTTTGTGTCACTTGCTAGAAAGCTCCCATAATGAAGAAGAACATACCTGATTTCTTTTTCTAAAATTAATGTCCTGAATTCATTTTTAACAATTTTGTTAAAGATTTTTTCTACCAATTTATCATTCAAGTCTGCATTGGTATTTCGTAATGTTTCTATAATATTGCTTCTAAGATTATTAATTGCATTATCTCTTGAAATCTTATCATGTGTATGATTTGAAAATATATCTCGTAATTTTGCTTCCGAGAGTTCTTTTACAGAATTTTTTAGATTATCATCTTGTTCAATAGTTTTAATTTCTCTTTTCATCTTACCACACGTCTTTTGTAAATTCGTTATTGCTGTTACAATAGTTTGACATTCTTTGACACCAAGTTTTATTGCCTTTTTTATATATTGCTCTAATGCTTCATTAGCTGAACCTTCTAGCATAACAATTAGATTTTGCTTAGTCGCAGTAACAATAATATTTAATGTACTATCTTGAATTTGACGTCTAGTAGGATTGATTATTATTTCATTATCGATCATTCCAACTCTAACAGCACCCACAGGACCATTCCATGGAATATTGGAAACACTAAGAGCTGCAGAGGCACCGTTAATGGCAATTACATCAGGATCGTTTATGCCATCAATAGCTAACATATTACACATTATCTGAGTGTTAAAGTAAAATTCTTTTGGAAATAATGGCCTTATAGATCGATCAATAACCCTACTAGTAAGGATTTCATGCTCAGTTTGTCCAAGTTCTCTTCGTAAAAAGTTAGATGGTATACGACCAGCTGCTGCTGCTTTTTGTCTATAATCCACAACGAGTGGAAGGAACGAGGAGTTAGTTGACTGATGTTCGCAAACTGTTGTAACCATGACAGAAGTATCTCCTAAAGATACAACTGCACTACCATCAGCAAAACGTGCATATTTACCCGTAGAGAAACGTAACTGTTTTCTAAATATAAAATATGTTAATTAATTAGAAATATATATAAGTTAATTAGACATATATACAGATATCTTTCTAATAACTTGTAAATACTTGAGATCAATCTTATCATCTCTGATTAATCTTCATCGACTGATTAAATTTAAAAATTGTCAAAATTTAAAACTGCAATCACCCTTAACATAATCTCATAAATCTCTTAATCATTTTAATTAAAATTATTACCTATTAAAGTATTAAAATTATATTAAAATATTAAAAATATATTTTACATACAATAAATCATAATTCGCAGAAAAATGAACAAGAAAAATATGATCAGTTTTAAATTTTGAAATTCTTAAATTTAATTGACCGATAAAAATAATCAAAAATTCACAATCAGCAAACAATATAAACTAAAAACGGAGTTTTTAAAAACAAACAACTTCAAAACAATTATAAATAATAAAATTATGTCTCAGTTTCAAATAAGTATTGTTTGAATAACATGTTTAAAATTTAATTAGAAAATACAAAATATTAATAATTAAAAATTACAAAGATGTTTTTCATTAACTTTTGATAAAGAAAAATTGATATAAAGTTAATCAGATATTTTCTTATTAAAAAATAAATTAGAAGAAAAGATACACTACAAAATTAGTACATCTAACTAAAAATGCATATATAATCAGAACTTTATAACATATATCTTCTTATGCACAGTAAATATAGATATCTTATAATTCACAATCAAGTAAATATAATTAAAATAATCTGTCTATTGAAAACAAAACTGTTTGTTATTGTATTGCTAATTCAGCAAAACGTTTACTACAAATTTTATTGGCATAGATTTGATACAATTCATATGTAAAGAAAAAATACAAACAAATATATAACAAAATACAAATAAAAATATAACGAAGTTTATTAATAAAATATAATAAAAATTGATATAAATAAAGCAGTCTTTGACATTTGCTAGACATTTTGACTAAAAAAACTGAACTAGAAATAAACAAATTTTGCATTCGACATGTGTAATTCGGTTTCATCAAATTATTATCAGGTTAGGACAATAAATAAGCAAAATACGAAACTTCAATACAATAAATATTAAATTATTTAATAATTTTTGATAGAATTTATTAATCTTTTAGCACACCATGGACAAATTATTTATTGTGTACTCCCAACAAAATTTGTAATAATAATTATATCTAATATCATACAATTTCAAATATAGGTTATGAAACTTCTTACCCATCGGATAACGTAACAATTTCCGTTCCGATATTATTCGCGCTACTAAATTTAATATAAAATACATCCCTCTTTTTATACAAATTTTTACAAATCAAAAATATTGATTTCTGATACCCTAATAATCTAAAATTTGTAAATGCCAACATTTTTAATAATACACAGTGCACGTGTGCACTGTTGTGCATCAAAGTTGTCAATAAAGGTGCCTTTTCATATTAACGCTCGACGCTCATTTTTAGGTCGATATTCCTTAGGCTGCGTTCCAATATTCATTGCCAGTATTGAAAATCTATAATATGTGACACTAATTATAAACGCAATTTAACATTAAAAAACACTAAGGCTAAAATGATTCACTGTTATCACATTGCGTCTCTTGTTGGAAAATGCCTATTATGCTTATTAGAGTTGCGTTCTGATATTCACTGCCAGTACTGAAAATATATAGTTCAGGTCACGTATATTATAGATTTTAGTACTTGCAGTGAATCTCGGAACGCAGCTCTAATAAACATAATGGGAGTTTTGGAATGCAGCCTATAGCTTACTGTAATATTCCTATAAAAAAATATTGCTGTGATATCATGTACTATATAGATAAGCAAATAATTACTAAAATGACCAAATAATTACTAAAATATTACTAGTATTTAATCATTGAAAATCTCTTAGTAATTAAGAATATTACATTTTTATAAAAGATGTAAAATTCTAAATATCTATATCTAAGAATATTCAGAATATATTTCAGATCATCCTGAAGATATCTTGCATTGTTTAGATATTTTTGAAATCAATATATAATATTGGATAGCTTAGACAAATCCATATTATTTTTATAATGTTTAGATGTCATCTTAAATATCAAATTCATTATAAAAATGAACAATTAGTCACATTATATGTACAACACCTTGTTTTGGAAGATATAGACTGAAGAAATTAAAAAAAACTTTCATAATAAAATTACAACTCTAATATAATGTGAGAAAATAATAATTTATCTTAAATATTTTATATAAAAACCATATCTATATCAATAATGGAAATACAAAGAATTACTTAATAAAATTATACAAATTATATTAACATTTTTAATACGATTAAAATATAAAAAATTATTTAGATGTTTTTCTTCTAATAGAACATTTTTCAATAGATAGACCTAATAAATATAAATGAATATTTGTCATCTAATATAGAATCTCCATTTTGTATCTATTTATAATTTTTCTTATTACTGACATAATTTCTTATTGTATTTTTTATTTATACGTTTATTTTTTTATTTATATTTGATAACATCAAAGATTAATGGAATTTTGTCTAGTAGTATATGGTAATAATATAATATATTGAATAATATATTGAATAGAGCTAACGCCGTAAATATGTTACTCTATATTTACAATTTATGGACATAGTTTTTTCGTAGGAATTTACTAATTAATACTTATAATCTCTATATGATACTCTCTCTTTCTCTCTCTCTCTCTCTTCTTCTTCTTCTTTCTCTCTCTTTTAATATTTTGGGCATCTGATTATGTCATTTATTTGAAAAATTTAAATACATTGCAACTCTATTATATATTTTAACATTATTTATAAGAACTTCTCAAAAATTAGAAAATATTTCTTTCTTGATTTCATTTTGTTTGTTAAAATTCTTTTCTTTTTTACTCTTTTTTCCTTCATTTTTTTTTAATATTTCTTTTTTTATTTCTCTACAGGAAACTATATGTAAAGAACATTGTTCTTGTATTTCATTTTGCATTTTGTTATAATTTTAATACATCATATACTATCATACAGTAAATATGAAATAGAGAACAACAGCTCTTCCTTTCTTTCTAGGATTGCAAATGTGCTTTCACTTTCTCGTTCTGCCTTCATTTCGCGCAAAGCATTCGCGCAATATATATTTATATATTTGATTTGTTTCTAATATTTTATTTTAGGAAATCTTTTAGAAATAACGATTCTGAAAATTTTTCATGAATATAATTTGGTCGATCCCATCTAATTTAGACTTTAATTGTTTTTAATAGTATGAAAAAAATCTTTCAGAAAAAAATTATGTAATTTAAAAGGTAAATATTATAATTAAAATATTTATCCAAATATTTATTATTCTTTTAGATTTTAAGATCATTCATATTTTTTTTTAAATAGAACTCTATTTTAGAAATCTATTTTTAAATGTATTAATCGATACAATTTTCTTTCTCTACAAAAACTTATTACATAGTTATGTTTAAAAATTTAGAAGTTTTTTAGACTAGTTTAGACTAATTTAGAAGTTGTTTTATTTTTTTTTATTAGTATTATATATATATATATATATATATATATATATATATATATGTATATATAATTTTTTTATATATATATATTTTAACATGAAATATTTTGTAAAATATCGTGTCATTTTTAGAAGATCATACTTTAACATTTTTATGCACAAAATAATGATAAATGCATTGATTTGGAGAAACACAAAATTGTTTTAAAAAAGGAATGCAATTGTATATTGCAAATTATGGTACAAAAATGTGATGTGTTACGAAATTTTTATTGTTTCGTTTCTATTTATGTAGATTAATTAAAAATATCTTATTTTTCACATTTCATATATGTTATAAAAAAAACTAATCTTGTTAACTTTTCTTAAGTGTAGCAGATGATTAATATATTTCTTTATTAAATATCTATGTAAAATTAAATATTCTTATAACATAATTAGAAAAAGAAATATTATTAGAAATCTCTAGTTACGTATGTTTGTTAATTTTCTGTATGTATCCTGCAATCGAGTAAATCAGAACAGTGGATTACCATCTTGACGATTATATCATTATATCGACCGCGTTTCTCTCAGCTCATACGAGTAGAATGATTTGCTCTCGAAAGTTGTCGCCTCACTTGAGTGTGTAAACGAGAAAGATAGATAAATAAATAGATAGATAAATAAATAGATAAATAGATAGATAGATAGATAGATGAATAGATAGATAGATAAAGAGAGGGGGAAGGTGGAAGAAGCGAGAAGGAGAAAGAAAGAGAAAGAAAGAGAGAGAGAGAGAGAGAGAGAGAGAGAGAGAGAGAGAGTCTTGAATTGCATATTATCTTGATTTTATTCTTTAAAATAATTTGATTGTTAATTACAATATATCTGACTGTTTGTAAATATTTCTATCCATCGATAATGAAATTTTTTACAATGTAAGAAAATTCTTCATATCTAAGTAATTCTGTAAAATTTGTCAATTGATAAAGTAAGAGAAAGTTTCTTACCTTCTTCTTTTTTAATCGATTCGTTTCGCTAATTTTTTTGCTGCAGCTCTTGACGTTCTAAGGATTTCTTTCAATCGATTTCCATTCAAACCTCTTAGCACGAAAGAAAAACTCCTTATTTAGTTGTTTTTATCATAATATCAACTTCTTTGAAATTGATATATAAAAAATCGATTTGATCTCAAAGACTTACTGTTCTAAAAATTAAAGGTTTAATTAAATTCGAGATTTTGAATATATAAGAATCAATAATTAAAATATTTTTAGGAATCTAAAATACAAAAAAATAAAATTTGTAAAATTTAATATTTCCAAAATATGAATTTATAAAATATAAATTTAATACCTTATAAATCAAAGTTTATATTGAAAATAAATTTAAAATTATTGTAAATAAAAATGCTGATCATAATATTATAATATATAATATATATAATATATAATATATAATATATAATATATAAACTTTAAATTCTTTAGTATGGCTTTCGGTTTCTCTTATATTTTCATATAAATAGATTTTTCAGAGAAATCTATATCTTATTGAGAAATTTATATCTATCAAAATTTATATCAAGATTTCATTTCACAAATTATGATCTTAAACACGCTTCATGCTCTTCAGCATCTGTTGGACCACATCACTTGCTTTTCCCTCTCTCGCATTCAACAATCACTTTCTTCGAGATTGCTCCGTACCGAAGGATCCGTTCTTCACTTCGCATTAATCCTACTCGAGAATCGATTGGCATCACTAAGGCCAGTCTGGCTATGCGGATCTATAGATTATCGTGATTGGTGTGGTGATCCAGCGCAGATATTTTCGATTTCGCTGGTGATGTATCGTTTTCGTGGTGATTTGATTGTTTTGTTGGTGGTCATTCTAGTAGAAGTTCAGTGTGCTATGATAAGAATCATCCGAGAAGATAATTCTAGTAAGTAATTTTTCAACAATGCAATTCTTATTACAATCTAAAAATGTTTTCTTTTTTTTTTAGAAAAATTTAAATTTATCAGACTAAAATACAATTTATAATTTTTAATTTATTCTTAATTGTTAAAATTTATATCCTATCTTTTATTCTTTTAATATATTCTTTTAACAAATTTTAAAATCATAATTTTTGGAATATATATATATATATATAATTGTGTACCTTAAATTTTCAAAAATTTAAATATAAATATATATAAATTTAAATAATTCGTGTGTATTGCGCAATAAAATAAATATATTCCCGAGATTATTCTTTTTCGAAGATTTTTGCGTATTCTAATATATTCCTTATACACATACGAGATGTATTTTATGCTTATTCATAATTATTCATCATTATATATGTGCGAATCACACAATTCTAGACATTTATAAATTTTTAATATATATTCTTAAGTTCTATCACATTCGTAAATTTTACCGAATATATCTTTCATATTTGATTGTATGAAATTGATATTTTGTGAACAATATAAAAACATTAAAAAATTATAATGGCTTTGGATAACAGAGTGCGGATGTCCAGCAGCGTCACAAAGACAGCCGCGATCGATTATCATACCAAAAGTCCATCTAAAAAACGGCAACTCGTTGTTATCGACCATCACTACCACCACCGGTCGTATCTTCAATGGCAAGCCCAGCAGAAAAGGTGCATGGCCTTGGCAAGTGTCTCTTCAATTATTGCACCCGAAATTAGGTTTCATCGGTCATTGGTGCGGTGGCGTATTGATCGACCCGAAGTGGGTAATCACTGCTGCCCATTGCATTCATAAGTGAGTTTGACATTGACTGATATTTTTACAAAATACTAGAGATTTTTATTTAATAATTATTTTATAATTATTTTATAATAAAAAATATCGAATTTCATTAATGCAACTTTAATTTTTCTAAAACTTTTCGTAGAACTCTTTAAGTATATTATTTTTCTTAATTTAGTTTTTTTCATTTCATTTGATTTTTCTAACATTTGTTAATTCAATATATTTTGAATTCAAAATCATTAAATAAAATCATTAAATATCAATACCTATTTTATATTTTATATTTAAGTGAATTTATATTTAAACAGATATTTTTAATTCATCTTTTCAAATATTTTTTCAAATATTTATTTTATGCTTCGTATTCTCAAGTGGATATTTACTTCAGCGAATTATTCAATTTACCTATCGGTGCGTTATGGACAGCAGTAGTCGGTGAATGGGAATTAGATTCAGGAGGACGCGGATCCGCCCGCTTGCCAATTGAAAAAGTAATCCTTCACGAAAGGTTTAATAATTACGTACATGACATAGGTGAGTTTTTGAATCTCTGAAATACAAAATTTTATAACATTTAACACAAATTAGCTAATCTAATTTTATTAATCAATTATTTAATCAAAATTTCTGCTAAATTTATTTGTCTTATTAATTTTAAATTAATTTTAAGATTGGAAAAATATCACAAAATCTGTACGTTTCTGAAGGCTGGAAAAATCTTACTTTTATAGCCTTAATGAAACTCGCTAGGCCGGCACCTCTTTCCAAAGTTGTCCGTACCATCTGCCTTCCCGGTCCCGAACAAGACCTTAGTGAAGGACAATGCGTGACTTCCGGATGGGGTCAATATGGTCCCTCGCCTTCACTATCTACCGCCCTTTTGGAAGCCAGTGTCCCTCTTCTAAATCTTGAAGAATGCTTACAAGCCTATGGTAGTTCCGTACCTATCAGAAAAGGCCATCTCTGTGCTGGTCAGATTGATGGTTCCTCTGGAAGTTGTGTGGTAAATGTCATTTTCTTAGAAATTAATTTGTAACTTTTTAAAAATCATTTTATATATATATAAAATGAAATATATATAAACATATATATATATATATATATATATATATATATAATACTAATATTAATGTTTTACAATCTTGAAGAAAATGATTACTTTACAGTTTTGTGTGTGTGTGTGTGTGTGTGTGTGTGTGTGTGTGTGTGTGTGTGTGTGTGTGTGTGTGTGTGTGTGTGTGTGTGTGTGTGTGTGTGTAATGAAAGTAATCATTTTCTTCCAGATTGTCAAAAATTAGTTCTTTATTTACAACTACATTGAATAAAATGTTTATGATTAAATGAAAAAATAGGCAATTTAGTTTTGTAAAATTTATTGATATCAACGTGGACGCATTAATATAGACAGGTTATCGAGAATAAAACAAATCGTTTATAGACATGTTTTATTATCTGAAAGTGCCGATTTGTCGTTAATTATGTTGCTCGTACACTTTCTCGTAATAAGATGAATCGATTAGCAAGAAATAAAAAATACACAGAGATTTATGTCAAAGAATTAACATTGATTCGAAATAAAATATTTTTGAAATTTAAATATACAGTTTTTAATATAAAGCGTATGTTTTTTAATATAAAAACCTATGATATTAAGTATTTAAAATAAAAATTTTTTTTAACATATCACAATTGGTTTTACATATTAAACATATATTTTATATGTATTTAACACTTACTTTTAACTTTTTTAAAAAATATGTTTTATGTTTTAAAAGATATGTCAATAATTATAAATATTAAAAATTTTCTGATAACGAAATATCAAAAAGGTGATATTGTGATCCGTCAAAAATCATAATAAAGGAGCATTACTACAAAAAATATTTGTTGACTATCAACTTACAATTTAATATAGATAGCAAAAAATTTATTTAAAATAATTAATTTTATTGAATGTAAATAATTTTACTAAATCAACGAATTATTTAATGTAATTAAATTAATGTAATAATAAATTGATTATCTTATCATCAAAGTAATTTCGATCGTAAGAATAACATATGTTAAATAATTTGATAGAATATTTTAAATTAACAGAAAATAATTCACTTTAATAGCAATCCTTTTTTCATGAAATTTTTCATTTACTTGATTAGACAATACCAAATAATTAATTATAATATTAAAATCACATTTTCATTCTTAGAAAAACCATGTAAGGAATTTAATTATTGTTATTTTTTCGCGTTAATTGATTTTCTTTTTTTACACACTTCATGCTATGAGAATAGTTGTTAATACAAAAATCATGAAAACTCTATATATTTTTCATATATACAAGGTATATGAAAAATACCGGAACTTTTTAATAAGTTTTTCAGAAGCTAACTTTTTAGAAAATAAGCATTTTTGGAAAAAATATTCCATATAAAAGTTGTAAAATTTTGATGAATGAAAAATTTTTACATAAAGAGACAAATCAATTGGTGTAAAGAAAATATATAGTTACTTTAAAAAACATTATGCAGTTAGCAATATAAAAGTACAAACTTCTTTTAAAAGCAACTACGTATTTTCTCTACACTAATCGATTTGTTTCATTATTTGTACACAAAAATATTAAAATACAATTATGAAAAAATGTATAATTTTCGAGATATTTTATATTTTATAGAATGTATGCCAAAAATAAAAATAAAATATAAAATATAAATAAAAAATATAAATAGAATATAAAATATCTCATAAATTATTGATTTTTTTATAATTGTATTAATATTTTTCAATATTCAAAATAATTAAAGCAGTCATATTATATAATAAAAGATATATGATTCCATTAAAAAATATTGCAATCATTAAAAGCTATCGATAGCGTAAATGTCATAATAAAGATGTCAATACCTTTTTGTTTGAAGATATTTATGGTGTTTTCGATTGACTCGACTCGACTCGATTCAACTCAATTGTGTCTCTTTTTTTTCTCTGTGATTTTTTTCTCTCTGTCTCTTTTTTCTCATGTTCGACTCGACTTAGAATTAAATCAAATATGCTATCACTTCTGTCTGTCTGAATCAAATGCATTGCATTTGTACATCATCATTGTACTTTTATAATGTGATTATTAAATTATTTCCAAAAATTAAAAAAAAAAGTAAAAATCAAAATAGAAATTACGTTTAATTATTTTAAAATTATATTTTGTTATTTTAAATTCCTACATCTGATTTAACAATCATAATCAAGTCATCAAATAGCTAGATCTACTATGCATCTGACAATAGTAGCAATTTTCAAGCAGGAAGGCGTTATTATAAAGTTTTTTATATTATTTAAGTTTTATTACTACATTATTAGTGCAGTTGCGACACAAATTAATAAAATTAATCTGAATTTTATATTTAATTGAAAAATATAATATCAGGAAAAATCAATAGTGCACGTATTATGTGCCTCTGTAATGTCTAGTATAATAAATATGTATTTACAATTTTATGTTAATAAAAATGATTCTCATTTTCTTTTCTATTGAAATCTTCAGGGTGATTCTGGAGGACCTCTACAATGTCGTCGTACTGATGGTGTTTGGCAGTTAGTCGGTGTTACATCTTTTGGATCCGGTTGTGCTAGACCGGGTTATCCAGATGTATATACTAAGATACAGCATTACTTACATTGGATTAACAAAACGATTAATGCCAATAACGATGACGAGAATTCATAAAATTTACTTGTGTAAATGTAATGTTGTAAATATGTTATTGTACAGCGTTAGCACATCCAAATCCTTATATTTGTATATATTATACTTTATTTATATTGTACAGTGTATAATTTGTATTGCACATAGAAACAATATTATATTTATTTTACATTTTATGTAATTTATGTAACATTTTTTGTGTTACTGCATGGATTGAAAATTTTATTAATTAATTTATATAGAAATATATATTATTCATAATATAAGATTAAAGATCTTTACACATATAGTAATAAATTAATAAATAGTAATAAATTAATAAATTAATAAATAGTCATTAAATAAATAAATAATAAAAATTTTATTAAATTTATCTTATAATATATAATGATATAATAAAAAATTTCATTTTTACATATAATATAAAGAATACAATAAAATGATCTCTATTCTTTCGTGGTATTTTATATTATATTTATTATATTATATATTTGCATTATTTATATATTAATTATATATATTTGAAAAGAGAAAATTGCAATTACATAAATATAAAAATTAAAAAATAAGATATAAATTGAAAACTTGATACAAATAAACATAAAATACCCATATGTATATGCGTACATGTGTGATGCGCGCGCGCGCGCGCGCGCGCGCGCGTGTGTGTGTGTGTGTGTGTGTGTGGTGTGTGTGTGATGTTTACATGTGACTCTGATCAATATAATAAATAGGCTATAGAAAGTTGAAAACATTAGAGTAATAATATATTAGGTTTGCGTGTGTGTGTGTGTGTGTGTGTGTGTGTGTGTGTGTGTGTGTGTGTGTGTGTGTGTGTACATAAATATATATATATATATAAAGCTATATATATATATATATATACACACACACACATATATATATATACATACTATATATATATATATATATATATATATTTGTTTATATTACAATAATTTTATATATTTTCAGTCGAATAAACATCAAAATAAAATAATAGGATCACAAGATCGTTAAGATTCTTTCCGGAACATTAGACGTAGCCGGTTGAAACTTTCACGATTATTCATTCAACCGGAAAAGATGAGATGATCTCGTTTTAAATCGCTTAAATTATATCTAAGAAACATGCATTTCTATTTCGCTTGAAATCATTGGATAAAGACAACTGGCTGTGCGGCTTGTCGGCGAATGTAATAAATTCTTGAAATTAGACATCAAGACTCGAATTTCTTAAAATTTCCCATCTATTAAAATCCCGTCTACATAAAATATATTCGTGATTACATGGCTTTATTTGTATTAAGAGAATCAATGCTTTAAGTTTAACATTTCATTTGTAAATAAATTTTTTGAACGTATTCAATGACATTATAAGATAAAAGTTTTAGGAAGATTTGAAAACTTCACTATTATGTAAACAATCATCAATGTTCAAAAAATATGTTGATGATAAATAAAATATTAACATAATAATGCATATACGATGCTATATGATAAAATAAATGATAGAATCAGATATATGATTTTTCAAGAACTAACACACATGATATAATGTTGTTTAATTAGCGTCAATTATTAATTGTAAATACAGAGAACTTTATGCATGCATGCATGTATTACATACTATTGTATGGGCATTACATTTCTAATATTCATAAAGCAACAAATTAAAATTACAAATATAGCATGTTAATGTATAAATCTAGAAACATTTTCTATAAAAATAAAAATAAATTTTTCAAATAAAAATTTGATATAATGATATAAATATGAATTATTTTTACTCTTTCGAATGGTTTAATAATTATTTATATAGATATATCAGGATGATAAATAAAAATATTTATATATATATATATATATACATACATATATATATATATATATATATATATACATACATACATATACATATGCATATAAAAAATATAAATAAATTTTATATATATGTATATATATATGTATATGTATGTATATATTTCACTATTTGAATGAATAGAATTATATAAAAGTTTGTAACCAAACTTGAATTCTGGTATCTGGAAAAAATTGAAATACTCACTTTTCAAAAATACTCAAAGTTGATTAATCAGCACACTCGACTTAGATCTATACTTTTATAACAATTATTCATGTACTTTGATCACAATACACTTTATTAACTATTAACTGAGAACGTTTTTTGTTCAGTGCTTCTCCTGAATCATCCTATCTTGACTAATTTGCTATTTACATCCTAGTTCAAAGGATGCATTATTTTTTGCTTGATTTAAGACTATGGTTGATGGCTCTACATGCTCTATTCTTACAGTATACTATCCAGATAAAAGAATATCTTTATTCTGAGTTTATATTTATGACTCATGTTTATTAAAAATATGGTGACAAGATTAGATCCAAATGTGAGCTCATAGATACTACTGAAATATCAGAATTTAGATATGTTATGACATTTATAAAAATTTATGAAATTTATATAATATATATATAAATGATGTTCAATGTAATACTATATAATATATAATACAACTGATATTATTGCACTATATATGCTATATGAGTTATGTATCATATAACTTATATAGCATATACCAACATCACAATATTATTTTTTTTATAACAACATTATAATAAAATAGAATATGAATATGAATATTATAAAAGTGTTACTGTAATATTAAAATATTCGCCAAAATAAATCATAGTATAATGATATTCATTAATATAATGCAATGAAGAACTGCGTGATGTACTGAAATCATTGTGGATATATACGAAATATGTCAATCTTTTTTTCATGTAGCACAGAAAACATATTGCAAATAATTACATTGAAACATTACAATATCGCAAATTGACTGTTGCATCATTGTTGCACCATTGCTATAAGAGTGCGGCAATATCCACTTTTTGTAATATTGCAATGAAATATCACACAGTAACATTGTAAAATAATATTCTTTGTAAAAATAAAATCAATGGAATTAAGTAATCTATGAGTATAAGTAGAAAATAATGTTATTGTAAAGTAAAAAAATATAAAATTTTTTACAAGAGAATGTTAAAATATTTTCTTTATCTATATTCAGTGTAAAATAATTACTAAGATTTTTATCCAAGAATTTCAACTAGCTCTAGATTAGGATTATTTTGATTTTGCTTTTAAACTGATACTATTAACCGTTTCCTATTCTGAATAGGTTTGTTCTTCTTATTTACACGAGAAGTGTAAACTATACACTTTACACTTTATACTTTACACCCTTCAGGTACAATGAGGAGCATTAGTCCCGGTGTACAATAGGTGATTTAAGTCTTAAGCCATAAGAAATTGACTAATCATAGTCGATTATTCTCCTATTCGTCGATTATGATCGAACGATTATGATTCGTTCATTTCTTATGGCTTAAGATTTAAATCACTTATTGTAGACCGGGACTTAGATGTATCTAAAGTCGACTGTTAAAAGTAAAAATATATGTAATTTATAAAAAAAAATTGTTTAGTATTTTTCCTTCTTAATTAACTACATTTTTATATCTCTTGCATTCATAATAATGTAATATATTCATATGTTAGAAATAAAGAACAATTTTATAAGAAAACATAATTAAGGCTTACAAAAAATAAATCTTACGTAGTGATAAAAAGGCTGCGTTCCGATATTCATTGCCAATACTGAAAATCTATAATATACGTGACCTAAATTATATATTTTTAGTACTGGCAGTGAATATCGGAACGCAGTCAAAGTGATATCTTGCTTATCAGATGCGACATGCAACACTCACTCAATTCGACATGCGCACCTATGGTGTGAGGAGACAGCGCGCTGCATAAAAGCTCAAGCTCCGATTGGTCAAGATGTCAGACCTCCGCCATTATGCGCAATGGTTCACCTTTCTTCTTACACCATGACAACCATGTGCGCACCTCTAACGGCTCTAGTCAACACGACTGAAATGAGGGAGACGAGATGAACCTCTCTTTTTAAAATGGCCACTCATGGTGTCACGCGAGGGTATGTTACATCGTCCTCACAATAGGTTCGCGTCGATTTTGCAAATGTAAGAATTTTGTGAGTGTTGACAACATTACCATTACGCCCAACAATCAATTTTATTTCTTCAAAATCATATAAAATACGACCAAGAATGATTCGAAAGGATCATTCATGAAGCCTCGGCGTCAGTGTAACATCAATGGATCAGACACTTCCGTGACGCTTTAGTGACTGATTTAGTATTGTCATATGGTCATCTCGATATCGTCCGATTCTATATACACTCCATTGTATATACTGTGGTAAACACTCTTTTGATTCGTAGATCGATTGGTTTTAAACGTGATTTTATGCTTGCGGTGATTTATCAGAAGATACAGATTTCTGATAGTGGAGAAGAGAGTGGAAAACATCGGCGACGTTTTCATAATGCTTCAATGACTTTTAGGTAAAGTTTCGATATTTCAATTTATTTTTTTCTTTCTGATTATATAAATCATAATATAGGTCGTGTAAGTCATATTTTAAAAGCTTTTAAGAGATTTATTAGTAATATATTTGGTTAATTAAATTGATTCCATATCTATTTTGAGCAGTTAATTTTTTATTTGACGTATATTTTTATTTTATGTATTTAGCGTACATCTATTATTTTTGTCATTATTTTTTAATCACATTATCATTGTAAATCTCTTTAATGGAATATTCAATATGAAAATTTTTACTTATTTTTACTTAATTAAATGTACTTATGTTCGTAATATACAGTACTTTTCTCCATAATGCTTCTCATAATGATATTGTTATGGTAATGTTGCATTTCTGGAACTAAAATTGAAGTCTATATATTTCCATTGAAATTTTTGATAAAGTCTAAGGTTATATCTATTTTTATAAGTTTTTTGCTTATGATGAAAAAAATTATGAAAAACTTACAGATTATTCTAAATTGCATTTTAGAAATAATGCAAAAATGCGACGATTTAGAACTTGAATGAAAAATTATTTAAATAAATAAATAAAAGTATGCTCTAATATAATGTAATTAAAATTATATTATGTATAATAAAACATGCATATAAATCTTGAACAGTTTTATTAAAATAAATAAATTCTTATATGCCTTAAATATGTGTTTGTTATATATATATATTTTATATAATTTTAAAAAATTTTAAATGTTATTATTAAACATATAAGATCTTATGAGATTGTATAATCTTATATAAAAATTCAATATAAGAATTTTCAACAGGGCATATTTACTAACAATAAATTCATTTTTATTTTTTTATCTACTTTATATATTTTATATATTGTATCTTCTTTATTTTTTTAAATCTACAGTAAATATATACAATATATTTATCAG
Organism: Pogonomyrmex barbatus; assembly: GCF_055798465.1. Classification (NCBI taxonomy): domain Eukaryota; kingdom Metazoa; phylum Arthropoda; class Insecta; order Hymenoptera; family Formicidae; genus Pogonomyrmex; species Pogonomyrmex barbatus. The sequence continues at coordinate 1,886,142 of NW_028297111.1, read as the reverse complement.
TAAATAAATTTTACTGTAATTAAATATGTATCTCATATATCTATGTACTTTTTCTTTACTCATTAATTAATTGTATTACTCAATTAATTGTAATTATAATTAATTCGTAATTAAAAATATCTAAAGAATAACTGACTTTAAAAATTAGCATTATAAATAAATATTTTATCCACCATTTTATATATATTTTATTTATTAAAATATACATTAAAATATACTGTAATTCATTCATAAATCAATTAAGGAATTAATACATTGTCTTATTGGCTTATTAAACTTTTTTATTTGTGTCTCATTTTTAAAAGCATTAATAATTAGCATTTTATATTTTTAATAAAAATATTTATAAATAATATAATTACTTTTCCGGTGGAAATAAATCATTGTAATTGTTAATTGTTAAAGCAACTAAAATCTGAAACAAGAAATAAAAATATCAAAATAACATGAACATTGTTGAATGTATTTCAGTTAAATCATATTTTTAATATTTAAGTATTATGAATTTCTAACTAATTCTAATAATTATTAAAAATACTGAAAAAGTAATGAAAGAATACAAAATATATAATATTACAAATTTATTAATGAAAATTGAATACTGAAATATGAAGAAATTAAATTAAGTTAAAATTAATAATTAAGTTAAAATATTTGTTTTGACAAGTAATGAAATGGAAACAAAATATACAATATTTTTACAAAAGTATTAAAAAAAATTATCAAACAATTTAAACAAGTATACAATTTAACAAAGTATAACGAAATTCTTAGAACAATCAAAAGTATTGAAATCTGCTAAGAAATAAAGAAATCTGCAATCTGTTGAAAATCATTGAATTTATAAGAATAATGAAAAAATACTTTGCCAAGTGCTCGTATATAAAATGTGGCAATAATGTATTAAAATAAATGAACAATGTATTGTATTCATTATATTACATTTTTATATACAAATAATTAAAATTAATGAATAATCAGAAAAATGAAATAATTATTTGTAATTTCATGAAAAATAAAATGTTAAAGTATTGAATTAATTCTACATTAACTACGAAAATGCATTTATAATTTATTTTTTACTAATATCATTTTATAAAGAATATAAAAATTTTATTATCACAGATATTTTAATGAGAGTTTATAAGATGGTAAGAGTTAAAACAATTAGCCATTATTTATTATGTTAGTTTTATAAAATAAGATAAATGATACTAAATAGATCAATTAATATCAATTCCAATGTAATTCAGTAACATTTCGTCCCAATTCACTATTATCAATATTATATTATAGTATTTCAATTAGAGTTATAGATACAATTAATTATTATATTTTAATTTTTATATTAAAAACTAATTATTGATTTAAAACTCAGAATTCTTATGTATTAATAATATATGCAATAATATATATAATAATATACATTGACGTGTTACTCTAAAACACGTTATTTGCGATAAATATCATCACATGCCTCGGTAGTCGAAAGGATAAGATGCCTGCCCGATAAGCAGGAGATCCAGATTCGATTCCTGGCTGAGGTGGTATTTTTTCGCAAAATGATTACGAGTTTTTCACGACTGGTTCGTGGTCGGGCCCCGCCGTGACGCACACCCTCCCGTATCTTATGTATTAACAATATATAATAATATAATTATAATTTCTGTGTAGATTCTACAATACTAAAACCTTCCAAAGAATCTGATTGTTTACAAAATCGACATGAGTAGATGCAACGAAAGTGGTATATCTCTAGCGACACCGCCTACAATTCATGTTGGGCCTATTGTCACACCAGGATCCAACGAAACTATTTCAATCGTGATACCATTATCAGCGCAACTGACCTCAATGACTAACCAGAAAATTGATAAGAATTATAAAGATTGCAGCAAGGACACAAAACGACCAGTTGTTGCTAATTCTCGAAGGTACAAAAAATATTTAAGAAAATACAAGATTTTTCACATGTTTTTCCATACGTTATAATTTCTAAACTTTTCAACATAATCTATGATAATAACATATAATATACATATAAATCAGGCATATATATGTATATGTGCTGCGTGTGCCTGCGTGCGTGTGTGCGTGAAAAGATATTTTTGAAATAATTCAGTTTTATATTGATTCTTACATTTTTTAATAAAATAATAAAATGATAAATAATAAAAATAATAACATTTTCAAAATTTGTAAATTATCCATCCATTAAATTCATTATAATTTCAAAATATTTAACATTACATACATTGAACTATCGCTATTAAATCTTTATTGGTACTTACTTAGAAAAGTATTTAAGACTTTAGGAAGCTTAAATATATCTTATTTTTTTCAGTCTGAGAAATGATAGGACAAAAGGCTGTCCATTTCCCACATGCACACGGTATGGACGAGCATTTTCCAGAGCACATGATTTGAAACGGCACATAGCTCGACATGCAATGCGTAAAGAAAAATTGCAGCAAGCTGAACAACAAAAAGTTGATATAGAAAACACTGCAAGTGATGCAACTTTAAGAGATGCTCTTTTGCATGACATAGAAGAGAAGGGCGGATATTTCTGTCCACGATGTAAAAAGAGATACAATGATGAGGATAAGCTGAAAGTTCATCTGGCTTCACATGGCAAAGTACGACTTATTCAAAGTTTTTTCAATTCTTAAATTTTATATACTTTTTAATTGCGAATTATATCAATATATAATATTGATATAATAAACAGTACAATTGAACAAGTAATGGATCGTGCGTATGAGTGAGTGCGCCATGTATGCGTGTAAAAGTGCATGAGTGAATGCATATGAGCGTTCGCGCGTGGTATGTGTGTATTTATGTACTAGTCAAACAAAATTATTGCAGATAAATCAAAATTTCACATAAGTATATTTCAAATAAGCATAATTCTGAAAAATGATCGTATTTTAAAACTTTTTTTTTTTTTTCATTAAAAGTAAAATTTATATTTTAGGGTGCATTTGCTAAATTTTTGCTAAATTATTCTCCTCTTTTTTGTCATCTTTTCCAAAACAAGAATTATGTTTTTAAAATTGTATAATTTGATATATCCTATAGGATAAAATAAATTTGTTTCTCGTGATAACTAGTGTAAAATATGGATTTTTCATCGCAAAGTAAAAAAAAAAGAAGAATTTGACTTCCGCGCGTATGTCTATATGTATATATATATATATATATATATATATATATATATACTTTATTACATATTTTTTATTATTTATCTAGATAACATCAAAAAACAATCACTTAAAACCTGAGGAACATGCTAGGAATATGCTGCAGAATCAAATGATCATGGATAAATCGTCAACAACAAAAAATCTTGCTGAGGACGACTTTCTTTTAGAAGAAATGCTATTGCTAAAGAAGGATCCTCGAAGATCAAATAAGAATGATTCAAAGATTAGGTGCGATTATTGTTCAAAAACTTTCAAAACTAAGTGGACTCTGAGCTCGCATGTGGCCGCTCACGAAGGCCGTTTTCAGTTTGATTGTGGTCAATGTGGTAAGAAATTTGTTAGAAAGAGCCATTATGAAGGACATATGCGTTCTCACGAAGCCGCCAGGCCGTATACTTGCGAACAATGTGGCAAAACATTCAAAGAGCTCAAACATCGTCGCGAACATACCAAGAGAAAACATCCGAGTAATCAGAGCGCAATACAGAATTTATTAGATAGTATTGGACCATGCGCACCTGAAGAGACGAATATTGATCAGGCTAAATTCACTTTGCTAATGCCGGTAAATTTTGGCATATAAAAATTGAAGACATTTTTATTGCCTAAAAAGATTATTATGGATCCTTTATATTCAACTAAGAATTTGATTTCTTAGGAACCTTCGAATTGATGGAATCCAGATTTCTTAGAACGTTGCAGCCTTGGAACATTGGACTTTTGGAACTTTACGTTTTTGGTATTTTGGATGCATAGGAACTCGGATTCTCGGAATTTTGATTATATAGAAGATGGAATTCTTGAAACTTTGAATACTTGGAAAATAGAATCCTTATCGTGAATTTTTGAAATTATGAAAGAATCTGGAATGGAAAAGTTTAAATTTTTTGGAAATAAAACATTTCAATAATTTAAAAATATAAAGTTAATAAAGTCTTGGATTAATGTTTTAAATTTTTAAATCCTTTAGTGTAAATTCTTTTGGCTCTTTAGAATTCTGATCTGAGAAAAAATGGAATGTGTATTTTGGAGTTCTCACAATTTTATTTTCTCAACAATCAGAAAGTAATGTCTGAACGACAATTTTTTTCAAATTGGATAAAAAATGAGAGCTTAATTGATTTTATTAATTAAAAACTACGTTAATATTGTTCTTAATTCAATTTATTATTCCATACTTTATAAAAAAAATAAATAAATCTTGAATCCAGTAAAATTATCTTGTAATGCTAAAATAATGATATTTTTCATATGAATTCCCGAAACAGATTATTATCATTTTTATCTTAAAACTCCTGTTGATTGCAGCGATCTTAAATTATAACGTTAAAAACAAAAAAAACAATAAAAATTTGTGCAAAATAAAATAGAAATATTTTCCATTAAAATAACATAATTGATAAAGCAAACTTGTTAATTATATCGAACATTCTTTTGCACGATAAATAATATCTAGAATTGTATTCTTGATTGTAGTTTTTAATTATAGGCACAATTCAACTTTGGATATATTGATTATTGGAGCAAAAAAATCTTGATATATTTTAGAAACCTGTTTTATCGATCGCAAACATAATTTTATAAAAAAATTGATTTTATATATATATATATATATATATATATATTTTGTGTGTATGTGTGTGTATATATATATATATACATACATACACACACATACACACAAAATATATAATATAATATCAGATTTAGGTAAGAAAATTTATTTAATACAAAATGAAAAAATTTCTAAAGCAGAATTGAAGAATGGAAATAATTAAGATCTTTAGTAAAAATGTCTATATTCTTGTAGTACATATTACATTCACCTGACCATGTGATCACGTGACATTTGTCTCCCTTACGTCGAGGAGATTCCGTTAGCGCACATGCGCACACATCAGCCGCTTCTTAGGAATTTTCCAATGGACCACCAATCAGAAAATTTTATATTTAATTGGCCAATCAGCGTTGTGTGCTATCGAATCCCTCTCAATGGAGCAAAGTACAAAATAATAACTAGATCTCTAATTGTAATTTTGTACTTTTGCTCCATCTCCCAAAGAGAAGTGAGAAGTTAGTATGTATTGATGCGCAGACGCGAATTTGTTTTGCTCTCCGGCAACACTGGCATAAATGTCGGATGGAGATCAGACATATTGGGCAATTAGTCGGTTAAATAATAAGTTTTCTGATAGGTGAATTCACTGGAAAATTCCTAAGCATCGGTCGATGTGAGTGGTGTGTCCGATTAAAAATGTGTGCATCTAGGATGCTCCCTAAATGTTTATGGTCATAACACTGCACGTGATGTATGGCGTGATTAATCGATGTACAACTGATGAACAGAAAACAGAGTTTGCTTTGCTTAGAAAAACTTTTTTCGCGGAATTAAAATTGTTTTTCTATCAAGTATAATGGCTCTTCATTCCGCAGGAAAAGGTAAACTTCTAGCGGTGATTGGCGACGAAGTAAGTATAAGTATAAAAAATTATTGATAACTTGATTAGAGTAATTGATATAATAGATATTTTATTCTTTGCAAATTTTTTTTATAAAATAAAAAATTGAATCGAGACTATTTGTTACACGAAATTTATTAGAAGTTATTTTAGGACACTTGCGTGGGTTTCTTATTAGGTGGAGTTGGAGAGATCAATAAGCATCGTCAGCCCAATTTTATGGTTGTTGATAAAAGTATGTAATCACATATTTTACAATAATTTTTGTACATAGCAGGTAATTATTTCTATTGTTTTGAAAAAGTGGAAGATTTATTAGTTGTCATCTATTATTTTTGCAATACTATAAAACATGCATGCATTGGTATTCTGTATAAAATATGATACTCTATGATATATAATTATAATATATTGCAAAGTATCTTATATATATATATATATTTGTATATATTAAAATTAATTATGATGATATAAACTAAACTAATTATAAAATAATTTTTATAGATACAGCGATAAGTGAGATAGAAGATACATTTAAACGCTTTATCAAACGTGATGACATTGATATCATTCTTATTAATCAAAATGTAAGACAAAATGATTGTTTTCATCTTTTTTTATTGATATTTATTTTTATAACTATATTTATCAAAACAAAATGATTTTATAGAGTAATGTTTTGATACATTCTTTAATTTAATATTTAATGATTATTTTAGGTAGCTGAAATGATTCGTCATGTAATTGATAGTCACACTCAACCAATACCCGCTGTGTTGGAAATTCCAAGCAAAGATCACCCATATGATGCCAGCAAAGATTCCATCTTGAGACGTGCTAAGGTATGACAATTTTATCTATGACTAATTAGCAAATGATAACTATATTTTATTTTAACTTACAATATTTTTTAGACAGGAAATCTTATTTATTGCAATTGTTTACAGGGAATGTTCAATCCAGAAGATATTCATTAATATAAATGTGGCACTATAAGGATTACTATGCAATAAAATAAAATTATATTTGTTCTGTTATTGTATTTCACGTCTTTATCTTTGTTATTTAGTGGAAATAATATAAAATTGTTTGCATGAAAATGAATGAAAAATAATAGACAGAACTAGTTTTTTTTTGTTATTTGAAAGTGTACATGTTTCTCGTAAATATTTGTATATATACATAAAGTAAATTTCATGCTAATTGGCCTCTGTGGGATTGTGCTTCGTACCAGATAAATAAATAGTGAGTTAATCCAAAAACACAGTATCCATTTATAACACTGTAAATCATATAACAAACTATTTATTTTGTTTGTTTGCATATCAAATTTGCATGCAAGGAATATTAACTGAATGTTGATTGACTAAGCAGAGAATGTGATTACTATTATGCTTAGTCAATTTATTTTTGCTTACTCTTTATTCTGCTTAGTCAATTTCACATTTAATTATGTGATTATGGTTATGACATAAAATATAAAATATCTTATACATTCATATTTTGATAATCATCCTAATATTTTTGTGCCCAAATGGCAAAATAATGAAATAAATCGATTGAAATAGAGGAAGCATGTAATTATTTCTGAAAAAGTATTTATATATCACTAATTGAATTTTTAAAAAATGATATATCTTTATTATACTAATAAATTTACCTTATTATTTTTATTAAAATGATTATCAAAAAAAGATAATTTATAAACTATTTTATATTTTATATCAAAGTATGTCAGAACATAATATAAAATGTCTCAAACTATTGACTCTTTTTGGTGAATGTATCTTTTATATTCAGAATAACCAGAGGAATCATATTAGATAACAAAAAATTATAATTCATAAAAAAATGACAATCATAAAAATTTCAACAGTAACTCCATTTGCAAATAAATTAATATAATTATGTGTCCTTCCATGAAATTCTTTAGTTGGAACACTTTTTATGCACACTGCATCATATTTTACATATCAACATTTTACAAATATTCGGTATACAATAATGTTAAAAAATAACTAACATTGTTAATGAATAAATAATAAAGAATAACATTAATAATACTGTAGCACGCAAAAAAACGAAACACATTTTCGACGAATCACAAAAAACATTCTTTTATATAAATCTTAGGTTTCTTTGCAAATCGCAAAGTTTTTGGCAAATATTTCATATTCATATATTTTGCTGAATCGTAAAATTTTCGTCCTCTGCTTAGTCAATTTCACGTTCTTCTCTCGCAGACAAGAATAACTTCTGTACAATATGAGTAATTTTAACTGAAAATAAAATAAAGTATAATTTAAATATACAAGTAGTTAAATAGCAGTAGTTAAATAGTAGTAGTTAAATAGCTAAAACTTCTAATTTTAATTCTTTACTTCTGTAAATCTCTACCATTTCTGACTACTACCTTCCTACTTTATATTATTTAATTATATATGCTATTATAATTGAAAAGAAAATTCAGATAAAAAGATTAATATAATAGGAGATATATATTATACAAGAATTAACTGTATAAATATTGAATAAATTTAATAAATTGCACTTGTTGAAATATTACGAACTATTAATTTCCTGGAACCACAATGGTTTGTTTTTCCAAGCAACACCAAAGAAGTAAGCAGGTATGCCGGACACAGTGATCAGAATACCCATACCAACTTCATACGGTCTTTCGTAACATGGTACAATAACCAAAAAAGTGCATAATGCTACAAATAGAATAGGTATCCATAATGGTACCTGAAAAAAAATTTCATTAATTTCAGTATATATGATTTTAACTTCTGTGTATGATATACGTACGCGCGCATGTGTGCGCAAATGTGTGTGCATGTATGTACAAGATGTCCATTTTAAATGATTTTAAATATCTCTTGAACAACGCATTTTAAAGAAAAATATTTCATATAAAAATTGTAGGGTTTCAAAGGAACCATATGGGATACATTCCGTTTCTTGCATAATACATTATTTATTCTTGTTTAACATGTAACGAATAATAAGGATAAATGATATACGTGCAAAAATAGAATGTATTCATTTTATTATAATATTGATTCATTTGCAGATATTGCCATTGTCAAGATTCCTTTATGATGCCCATTTTTTAATGGAATTATATATTTTTTGTTACATAATATGATTCGAAATTTGTATGACTTTTGTTAACAATTTGCTGTCACATTTCATCAATAAATTTTGATATATTTTTGCTGACATTGACGAATATAACAAATTCTGCATTATGTTTAGTCTTTTGGCTAAGAAAATTTGTAACATTTGACAAATTTTGATTTGACTAGGCTCTCTGGAGTATTAAGGTATAGTTAATAAAAAATGAATAGTTTACGAAATATTTTATATATCAGAATACAAGAAAAAAATATAAATTTTTCATAAGCTATTGATTTTTAATATTTGTACCTAACATTTTTTTTATCTGAAATAACTAATAATATATAACAAAAAATATACATTATTCAAAAAAAATATAATCACAAAAAATTTCGACAGCGGCGTCACCTACAAATGTATCAATATCATAATCATGTGGCTTTCTCGAAACCTGACCAGTTTTATATGAGATTTTTCTTTAATATAAAAGGATATTTGAATTTTTTTTATTTAAAATAAAATATACATATATAAAGCATATTACCTTGATTGGTCGTTCCATATCAGGTCTTTTATAACGTAACCATAAAATTCCGGCTACAGAGATCATGATGAAAAATGATTCTACTATACTGCAATATGTAATTAATACAAATATATCGCTCGTGCATAACATTATGAGAGATAAAATACACTGCAAATATAAAAAATATTGAGTTACTGAGAGTGAGATATTGAAATATGAAAAGGTAGAAAAAAAAAAGTTCATTTTAATACACATTATAAGAAAAAAAGCATTTAATTTTTCTTCTTTTAAGATTCTATAATCCAATGGTAATTGTGAAATTAAATTCTTAAAAATTTCAATTGACACAAATAGCAGATGTAATTACCATCGTACTTACTAAAAATATCAAGGCAGGCGTAGGTGTAAGTTTTGTCATGTTGATATGGCTTAACATCGAAGGGAAATGACCATTCCTGGCACCGACAAAGCACATTCTAGATGATGTCATAATATGAACGCTGAGTCCTCCAAAAGCAGATACAGCTACCATTACAGGAATTGTCCAAGCCATAAATCCAAGAATTTGATTGCCGAAAGTCTAACAAAAATATCTTTTACAAAATTCTAATAATGCGTTTAACTAATGGATTATTATATATCGAATAAAAATATTACTTACTACAGCAATAGCATTGGAAGCAATCATAACAGTCGGAGTTAGAACAGTCAGATAAGAAATATTTGCCATAACGTATATCAAAGTCACTAGCGGCAGTGATATGTAAATCGCACGTGGCAAATTTCTGGGAAATTATTTAATTCATAATTAGATAAATCAAGGAATCATACATTTCAATATTTCAATTATTTTTCCTCTCTTATAAAACGTAAATTAACTTATTTTTTCTAAATAATACAACTTACACGTAAGGATCTTTTAGTTCTTCCGTCATAAAATTCAAATAATTCCATCCCGAATAAGAAAATATGCCAGAATAAAAGGCTACAGCAATTTTGCCAGGATCAGTATTTGTGTTTTCAAAACTATTTTCAAAATTTTCCCAATGTCCTAATTAACAGAACAAATTCTGATTAAAAGACAATATTAAAATCAGATTCATTACATCAGATTCATAAACATACCTATACACAACCAGACTAATCCAGCTATAATAATTATCACTAATGCTCCAATTTTAGCGAACATGAATATATTCTGCATCTTTGAGGTTTCTCTTACGCCATAACAATTGATGAATGTGAGTATGCCTAAATGTAAATGTCAATTTAAGATTTTATAAATTAAATTATGACTAAAATCTTTTTCAAACATAAAGTATATGTTTAGATTATCCAGAGTGATAATTAGTTAAAAAAATTAAAAGTTTTTAAAACTCTCTAAATAAAATTTCTTTTCTAAGAATCTCTAAAAATTAAAAATTACTAATAAAATTGAAAAGTTAATAATTTTTAACTTTGGTCATTTTATATAAACTTAATTTACAAATAAAATATTAAATTTATTTGATGATCCATATTGTAATTGTCTTGTTATTTAGAATACTTCAATTTAAAAAAATCACAATATTTTAATTTAATATAAATGATGTTTTCTAAAATCACTTTTGATTTAACTTAATTTTTATGTATTTTTTAACTAAAATTAGTTATAGTTTTTTGTTCATACTTTTAACGTAACTAAATTAATTTTCTAAATTATTAATTTTAACTGAATTTAGTTAAAAAATAATATTAACTTATTCAATTCTAAGATTATTTAAATCTTTTTATGTATTTAGTATTGTAAAATCTCTATCACTGTTTTATGTAATATTTAAACTATCTAACTTATTATATTTAAACTATATTTAAACTATCTAACTTTATATCTAAATGTAATTATGATTTTTTGAATGCATGTTTGTAGCTAGATATAACATGTTGCAAATTTTCATCCATATATTTTTTTTATATATTACTGTAATCAAAATGACATGAAATTTTAGACACAGATTAGAAACAGTCCAACTAAGCTAAAAAAAAAAAAAAATATTTCTTCGATATGTTAGAAATGCGCAAATGAGCTAATCCTGATACTTTTTAATCACAGTAATATATATCAACATTTATAGAATTGGATATTGTATCTTTAATGACACTAAAATCTCACATATACTCAGAGCAGCAATTAATCGCACACCATCGTCTGGAGTGGCACAATTGGGAAAAAATGGTTGTACGACATATTGAGCAAACGTCAATCCCATAATAGCATTTGTTGTAGGTCTATAAAAGATAAAAATATGCTTTTTTTAATATATTTTGCATATTGTTTGATAACATTTGATTTAAGATCTACTCACACAAAAATTAAGTTAGCGGCCCATAAATACAAAAATGAAGGCAATGCACCAAAGGCTTCATGAATGTAAGCATAATCTCCTCCACTGCGAGGTATACTAGTGCCTAACTCTGCATAACACAAGGCACCTACCATAGAGAGTAAACCACATAGCACCCATATAATCAGGGATAATCCTACACTACCCACTTCTTGTATTACTCCCTTTGGTGAAATAAAGATACCTGCAAACATATATAGTTTGACATAAATATTTAATATGTACAAAAGTATATAATAAAATTATAATTATAAAGTTAGTTATTATATATATATATATATATTTGTAACTCTGTGCACGTATGTATATATGTGTGTATATATGTATGTGTATGTATGTGTATGTGGTATGTATATATATGTATATATGTATGTATGTATGTATGTATATATATATATATATATATATATAAAATTAAAGTCATACTTTAAAAGACTTGAATTATAAAAAATTCAAGTTAAACTAGGTACCTGAACCAAATATAATTCCCAATATTATAGCTACTCCTTCCAAAAGACCTAATTGTTTTTTCATTTGTATCTTGCTTATTGAGTTTTCTTGATTATTAGGTGGTGATCGAATAGATTCCTCATCATCTGAATTTATGAGTTGTATTTGTTTTGAACATTTATCTGATACTTCTTTCACCATTTTTTCGTTTTCGTTTTCAGAAGATACTATAATCTCAATCAATGTAATAAATTAAGATCTTTTGTTCTTAATTTTTAATTTCATTAAATATATACTGGATATATAAAGAATAAAAATTGTCATAAATGACTTATGGAAACTTGATATGGGCAATATTTTTTGCTTATATACATCAATTGCATTATCTGAAAATATGACAAATAAATTTACAAAAATAAACATAAATTGATAAAATAACTTACTGACTCTCAAAATCTAACAATCACAATTACAATAAAAGGCTAATAAAAGTCAAGATTATTGATAACAATGCGTATTTATTCTCCGGAGAATAAAATCTTTTTGCTCTATATTACATTGCAACGACTTTACCTTATGTAAGATAAAGTTATTACAATGTAATATAAAGCAAAAAGATTTTTATATCATTACATTTATTATTATATTTGCAATATGTATGTGTGTATATATATATATATTGCAAATGTAATAATAGGTATATTGTAATAGAACAATTTCTTTAATTTGTGAATTTAATGATGCAATATTTATAATTTATGCATTTAACTTTATTCAATTTAGTTATTCATTGTTTGTGATAAAAATTAAACTGCTACGTTTCCTATTATTACCACATTGCTTACTTATACTTACTTTCATTTATTTAAAAATTTTAAGCTATTAAATTCAGTTAACATTTCGAACACGTGAAGATAGAATGATATACATGCAGTGAAAGCATTGAACTATAATAATTGGCTGTATCGAGCAGAGGAAATAGCTTCGCACTGTTCTAAGACTCTTTGATATGATTGGGTCTTCCTCTAAAGATCCAAATGTATAAACCAATCATATTAAAGAATTTTATGACAATATAAAGTTATTTGTTCTGCTATTTGTTCCATTTGCCATTTGTTGAAATGCTTGTGCTGTAAAAGATCTGTTTACATAAATCGTAACATGTAAAATGCAATTTGCAAACTTAACATAAAAAAATATATTGATGAATCGTATAAATTCATATTGATATCTACACATGTTTACTATGTTTACACAATTTACGACGAAATTATAACATCGATGTTATAACTATTGATGTTAGATGCCATGTAAACGCTATTTTATGACAAAATTAGTATATCGATTTTTTGTATGATACAAAAATCTTGTGCAAAGAGGTAGATATAGTCTTCTATATTTTGCTTTTTTTTGGTGATATATATTTATGATATATATGTTAGCTTCGTACACAAACTAAGAAGAGCTAATGTGACATTCTGATCCCAAACAGCAGCAAATACATTTTTTTTTATTAATAAAACAAAGAACAATTGTTTCTTAAATTATAGATTACCTTAAAACATATATTCAATGAAAAATTAAAATAATACAAAAATTTTATTTTCTCAATATTTACCTTAATACTTACCTTCTTACTTTTCTGCGAATGAATTATTTGATTCATTACATTTTTCTTGTATAACAAAACATTGGTGTTGTGAAACATCATCAAGTGTTGCAATGTAGACACTGAATTTTTCTGGATGGCATCCGATTGATCAATATTGTCGATTGGCCAATTTTAAATAAAATTATTTGATTGGTTGATCCAGTGGAAAATCTCCAAGTATCGGTCGCTGTAAGTGGCTGTGTCCAATTGCAACGTGTCAACAACAGAACGTTCTCAATTTTTCTTAAGTTTTATAATAAAAATGGTAAAAATACCAAATTTATAAGTATATAAATATAACTTAACTTCGTCATAACCATGGTGTAAAGAAACAAGATGTGCTCGTGAGATAAACCCAATTTGGATTCATTTTACGCAGATATATTGGAACAAGTCGCCTTCCATTGACTATTATTGAAAAATAATAGTAAACCAAGTATGTTTGTGACTACGTGACATGTTTGATAATAGAGGATTTAATAATTATTAATAAAAGTCACAATAGCAATTTTCAATTAAATAAATTTATTAATTGTTCTTTCCTTATTTATACATTTTAAATATCGCGATGAAAAACGCTGATTGGTTGATATATTAATATGGCCGGCTACTTATTCCACCATCCTCATTGATTAAACATTTTCACACGCAAGAGCACACCTTGTTTCTTTACACCATGAGTCGAATAGTGTTCTTTGAATTCGTCGATTTGCGTTAAAAGATATATTTCAAAATTATAATAATATACATTATATAAACTATACATTTTCAACGTATAGACAATTGAAAAAATCGCGGCATTTACGAGTCGATCAAGATCTTCAATGCCTATTTTATGAATTTTAAATTAATAAATTCAATAAATTATTTTTAAAATTTCTAGAGTCTTGTTCGTAACTATAGATTTTTAATACTAGCAATAAATTTTAAAACACTTAAATGAATCGATTATTTCCTAGATTATGTTCCAAAACGTCCTCTCAGAGGAAAATTTTACTCGATATAATACAATATATACGTTATGTATACTATACATTTCGAGTAACATTTTTCTTGGCAAGAAATGTTTTGGAATGTTGTCCTAAAAGAGAAGCCGCCACACATTGGCATAACTGATAGTATAGAAATATCGACAATATCGCTATCATTAATATCGACATAATTCTGATACTTTTGATATATCGATATTTTTCACGATATAAATGTATCGATACGAAATATCGATATATTTTCTATTGTATCACTTATTTCTAGTTGGCAGTAATTTACTAGTATCTGTAGTCAAGCCGGAACGAAATCGAGAAAACAGTAGGCGTACATTGGCGTACATATGCAAGATTAGAACAAGAAACACCTGAGAGCGAAACGCGTATGAGATATCGTCCTATGTATCAATAGTCGCGCCACACCGTGTTACATTTATTCCCTCTTTTATCCCCGCTTTTGCTCGTTGCGGCTTTTTTTTTTTTTTTTGTATCTTTACCGCTTTCCGTTGTAATTGAAAACGGATCATCCGATTGATCCGTATTTTCGCACGCGATAAGAAGAGAGGAATTCCTTTGCTTACGCTCTTTTATCTCTCAAGAGTCACTCTTTCCATGTCAACGACACGCGCGCTCCTGCCAAGAGTGCCAAGACCAGTATCGAATTACGCCCCTCGCATCGCTTGTTACCGCGTCGCTCTTAAAAAAAATTGTGCACGTTGTATTCGCGCCATTGGCAGAGATTTCGATAAGGGCCACCGACGGCATCGAACATCGGGAATCGCAGCGGCGAAGGAGGAGGGCGTCGTGCGATCGTGTCGGCGTCGCTCCTGGTAGCCTGAGATGAGCGACCATGGCTGCATACATTTGAATAATTTTAAAGCGGCCAAAGGCATCCAGCCATACAAAGTGATCCATTCATATTTCGTGACCAGTACATCGACCGAGGCACGCGTTAGGAAGGTACACCTATTTTTTTTTTTTTCTTGCATGCGACTCACTGGTTGATTCTTGTCACACATTTTTCGGGAACTTTTTACCTTGTCCTTTCTCGCGCTTCGTTTGCTCGGTTCCCTCTTTTACGAATCTCTCTTATCTCTCCGTCACTCTACTATCTGGGCGAGTTTTCTCATTCATCGTTAAATCAGTGTGAAACAAAGAATTTTGTTATCATTGATAAACTAGATCGATATGTTTTTTTACAGCACTAAAGTCATCAGATTTAATCGACTCACTTTGCCGATAGACTGATGAAGTTTCTGATTGATAGGAGTGTATTTTTTAACCTAAAATATTATTTATTATTGTTATTGGTTAATTTATGTTAGTTATGTGTGACGTGTGGAAAAATACAATATAAATTCAAAAAAGAGGAAATGTGCTCTCTTCTGGTTTTCCTTTAATTTTATAAATTTGTGTATTTTTATGCGTAGAATATATTCTGAGAAAAAAAATCGGTCTAGATTTTGTATTCAAAGTTTTTGATAAGTTAGAAAATGATAATTTAATAATAATTTATGACCGCATGTTTACCATATATAAATTCTCTGCCTCAATTAATTAAAAGCACATTATTTTCTCATATAATTTAAATTATCAAATATAGTTTGTAATTATCAAAATTTATATCTTTCATTCTTTTTTGTGTTTAAAATTCAGACATTAGAAAACTTTAAAATTAAAAAAAAGAGAGAATGAAATTAGAGCAATGATTTTTTTTTCTCAGAATATATTCTATGCATGAAAATATATAAATTTACAAAATTACAGGAAAATTGGAAAAGAGAATGTTATATTACATATTTACCTAAGAAATGTATTGCGAGAAATTTCTTTTTGATTTTTCATAATTTGATTTTTGATTTTTCATTTCATTTTCAACATTTGGTGATAGGAACACTGTAATAGCTTTATTATTAAATGTTTACATGTAAAAATGTAAAAATATTTAAATGTTTACATATAAGAAGTATAAAATTTGATAATTTGACTGAGAGTGCCATTATGTTCAGATTTAGAAAGTAAATTTTCTATTATCTAGAATTTTATTTAAATATTTGTTAATATATTTTTATTATAAAATAAGAGATATATTATGTGTAAATGTAAGAAATAAAATATTTATAATTTCTAATACTAATTTCATATATTCAAAATTTTATGAAAAATTTGTCCATAATTTAGAACAGAAGCACGAATACGACATATATTAATTTCACTTTAAAAATGCAACTTATTATGTAATTAGCAGTTTCATTAACTATCTTATTACTATACTGTATCTTATTGACTATCTTCCTATAAACTTCAAAAAAAATTTAGTTTATTTTTACTTTAAATAAATATAAATAATTTAGAAATAAATTCAAAAATTTAGAGAACAATTATAATTCTTTATTATATATAATGCTTTTTTGTCAGTTAAATATCAATTTTTACTAAACAAATTTTAAAGATAGAAATGCTCTTAAATGTACTGCAAATGCAGGTAGAAATTTAAAAAGAAATTATAATTATAAAAATGTTCTCTTTCATGCCATTTCCTTTCTTTTAATGATAAGTATTTGTTTACATTATTACAATTTCTGAAATCATTAAACTATTCTCAGTTTATGGCTGTATTCCACTTAGACTCTTATGTACTGTGAGCGCTATTTTAACTTTATTATTTATTATATGCCAAAGATAGAACAATGCTTATAACGCTTGAATAATGGAATACAACATATAAGTTTCTATGGAAGCAGCATCAAGTACAAGTAAAGATTTAGATAAAATTGACATTAACATTTGAATCTATATTCTATTTTTTTTAATATAAGATAATTGAAACATAAAATTAATTTTGAAGGAAAATTCAGATTCGACATGTAAATAAATGCAAGTAAGAATAATCATTCTTTTAGTCAAATAAATTCTAGATTTTTTCTAATTTTGGTTATATGATAGAATTTTGTAACTGTTCTGTAAATTTCTTTTCATTATCCGGATTATTTATATTTGATGATATTTGATGTGTAGTAATTTATATACACGCGCGCGCGCATGCGCAAGCGTGCGTGCGTGATGCTTGCGTTTGCGTGTCATGTGCATGTGTAAAAAATTTGAACAATATTATTGCAAATACATTTTTAAAAAGTATAAAAAAATGCTTATTTTTAGTAACCTTTTTTTATTCAAAGTTTCTAATGATTCATTGATTTGCACATATTTAACATGTATTTTTATGTATGATAACATAAATATTTTAATTTCTAAATATAAATAATATTTTATTTAACAAAATCTAAAATTATATCCTAATAAATCTAATATCATACTGTAAATATCTAAATTGAAAAATTACTTTACATTTAAGTTTTACTTAAAATTTAAATTTTATATAGCAAATAATAAAAAATATAAACATAAAAAGTAAAGTTATGATAGGAAAATAATAAAATACAAACATAAAAAATAAAATTATTAAGATTATATAAAAAAAAATTTTTTTTGCAGGCTGTGAGCTGTTTATGTCACACATGTAAAACTTATAAAGATCGACTACATTCTTGTCTTCATTGTATATTTTTTGGCTGCTATGCAAAAGGTCACATACAAGAACATGCAAAAACTAAGAAACATTTTCTAGGTAATGGAATATTTTTTAATTCAGATATATTTTATATACAAACATACACATACATATTCATATGTGTGCGTGCGTGCAAATTTTGTTTTCAACAAATACAATAAATAAAATTTATATATTTATAGCATGTAGTTTGCAGTTTAAAATAATTTCATGTTTTCATACTTTTCCTTTTGTAATTATTTTATTATTGTAGCTGTTGATTTATGTTATGGGAATATTTTGTGCTTCCAATGCGGCGACTATGTATACGACAGAGAATTATTAGCAGTAGCAAGAGCCCAATGGAGCGAATCAGCAAAATCCTTGAGTTTTGGAGAGTTTTATCGTGCGTGGGAGCCTACACAAATAGAGGCAGAATTGTTGAGAAAACATCCACGCCGAAGGCGCGTCGTAGAAAATTCCACTATAGGTAATAGAAAAACGTTGATGCTTAATCGCATTTAACATTAGATATATTTTGAAACTTTTGTTTACATACAATATTATAAGGATGAAAAACATGTTACAATAAAATTCAGTTATCTTTGATGTAATAACTCGTGTTGTTTTGATTTCAGGTTTAAGGGGATTGATTAATCTCGGGAATACCTGCTTTGTAAATTGTATTGTACAAGCACTGATTCATACTCCGTTATTACGAGACTATTTCCTTGCTGACCGTCATCACTGCCCGCAACCAAATCGCTGTCTGGTCTGTGAGGTATCTCATTTATTTCAAGAGTTTTATTCTGGCAACAAGGCTCCGCTGACACTTCACAAACTTCTCCACTTAATTTGGACACACGTCAGGCATCTAGCAGGTTATGAGCAACAAGATGCCCATGAATTTTTTATTGCTACACTGGATGTCCTCCATAGACATTGTGAAGCCGCTCCAATATTGGTCAAAGATAACCCTCATCATTGCAAATGTATCATCGATCAGATATTTACTGGGTGCCTTCAAAGCGATGTTGTTTGTCAAGCTTGCAAGTATGTTAATTTTTCTTTGGAAAAAATATACTTAAAAAATAGAGAGGATGTATATTGTAGAATTTATAATATGTATTTAAGTAATTAAATAATTGCATTTGTATAGAATATTATTTTGCACAGCTATTTTATATAAGCTCAAATTATTAAGACAGTTAATATAATATAAAATTTACTAAGGTATTAAAATTTAGAAATAGCTTATTCACATACAATGGGAATGTTTGCTACGAACAATTCATTTATAAAATTCTTTTTAGTGGAGTGTCTACCACAATAGATCCATTTTGGGACATATCTTTGGATCTAACTCCGGCGACTGGTGCTTCTGGTTCTGATACACACGGCCCACCCACTTCTTTACTGGATTGTTTAGAAAGATTCACCAGAGCTGAGCATTTAGGTTCTACTGCAAAGATCAAGTGTAGCAATTGTGAGACTTATCAAGAAAGCACAAAACAATTAACAATGAAACAATTGCCGATTGTGGCAATCTTTCATTTAAAGCGTTTTGAACACTTTATAATTCAGGATAAGATCTTTAAGAAAAAGATCTCCACATTTATTTCATTCCCGGAACAATTAGATATGACGCCATTCATGTCACATAAGCGCAATGGTAATAATAATAGCGCTATGCTAGATGGCTTATCAAAGAATAGAGAAGATATGAGCTTCAGTGACAATAGGTATACTCTATAAAGTAATATATAGTGATACTCTATAAAGTAATTTATTATCTTTCTCTATTTCTTCTTAATTGTTATGATCATTTATTTATCTTATGTTATATATTTATCTTATATCTTATTATTTTATAAAAGAAATGTACATTAAAATGATTACTTATTATTATAGGTACTCTCTGTTTGCTGTAATAAATCATGAGGGTTCTTTAGAAACTGGACATTATACTGCTTTCATTAGGCAACAGAGAGATCAATGGTTCAAATGCAATGATCATTTGATCACACGAGCCAGATTGAAGGATGTTTTAACCAGCGAAGGGTAAGATAAGAAAGTACGACACACACATACACGTACACAGGGTGTTCTCTGTAACTTGATCATTTAAAATATCTCTGTTGTTTTTGATGATACAAGAAGATATCATGGGAGAAAATTGTTTGATTCGAAGGAACACATATTATGATTAGCAATTTTTCTCATTTTTTAAAACTTCAAGATAATTGCGATTTTTTTTAATGGAATGGCATATTTCCATTAATGTAGTAATATAGTTTATTTAAAAAAAAATTCAATCATATATGATAACCTTGAACAAAAATATAAAAATATATTCGTATGAGAAAACGAAAAGTAAACTTAATAAAACTTAAGTATTTTCAATGAAAATGACAGCTCTGATGGAACTACATTTTAATATTTTAATATGGTGGGTGCGTGCGTGCGTGCGTGCGTAAAGATATGAGAATTATCTAAATTTATTACAATTTCTTGTCAGTATATAAATACAGAAAATTATGGATTGTTCTCTTAATAATAAAATTTTAATTTTTTAGGTATCTCTTGTTTTATCACAAGCAGATTTTGGAGTATGGCCGAAATAATAAAGTCTGAGAGAAAAAAGAAAATGTGAATTAAATAGTAATTAATTTATTTAACAAAGAGTTTAAAGATTGCTGCTGAAATTAGATATTGATGATATTTTACGTTTACCTGATAAATTATTGTCTCCAATGATTTTGGATTTCTGCCGGCGCCTTTTGTATTCAATAGGGTGTGCTAACTATTCGATCGACGTCTGTGTATGTCGTGAACATAATGTAAGCATAGATTAAGATTAGCTCAATTTTTAAATCGACCGATCGTAATTTTTGTATGTCGCTGACAATGACTGTTGTACTTCTGCTCTGGCACTTATACGTACATACATATTTATATATATAAATTATATATATATATATAATTTATATATATAAATATATATATATATATATATATATATATATATATATATATCATATGCCAGGAATGAGCCTCGCATGGATCTTTTTCTTTATTTCTGCACTTGCTTGCAGAATATTATCATCTTTGAATGCACGTGCCAGCAAACTTCTGGTATCGAATCTGATATCATTTCCAAACACTTCAAATCTTTATAGCAATTGAATATAAAATCTTGCATAGAAAAACAAATGGACCTCTTTTTGTTACCATGGAATATAAGGTTTTACTGTTATGAAATTCAGTATTCCATAGATTTTTTTCATATGGAATACTGAACTCCATATTAGAAACCTTACAATCTAATATTTTTTTGTATGTACTATAAAACATTCTACATACTAATATAATATAATTTCATTAATATTGGTGAATTGATAGTCATCCCTAGACAACTCAACTTTGTACATAAAATAATATTGGGACAAATATGAAATATTGATCTAAAGCGAATTCTTTAAAACTTGCCGGACTTT
The DNA here is from genome assembly GCF_055798465.1 of Pogonomyrmex barbatus. NCBI lineage: Eukaryota > Metazoa > Arthropoda > Insecta > Hymenoptera > Formicidae > Pogonomyrmex > Pogonomyrmex barbatus. The sequence goes on along the minus strand of NW_028297111.1, from coordinate 1,864,310 downwards.
GTATAATAAAGATCACTATTTGATAAACTGATTGTCCGTTCTATTTTTAAATTCTATATTTTCTCTGTATTTTCTTTTTAGGTATGTTTTTTATGTTTTAAATTATTGCGTGAGTGTAACATGTCACAACCAATGTGCTAAACATTTGGAAATACGACGTTTAATTTTAAATCCTGGCCTAATTATTTTCATTAATATAATGTCCCATTTACAAAACAGATTTTTATTAGCGAGTACATAATACAAATAAAAGATCTCTTGCGCCGACAATTAGAAGTATATTTATGACATTAAACATTGAAATATTAATGTTAATTTTATATTTTATCTTGTATATTTTTAAATTTTTTAATCATTTTATTATATCAAAAACGAGAAGTTATATAAATTTCTCTTTTTTTTTTATTTTTCTCTTTTTTTTATTAAATAATCTGTAGTGCTTTCAAGTAATTCAGTGCTTAAGATTACAATGATGAAATACTATATTTCGTTTTACATGAATACTTAAACACTAATGCTAATACTGGTGTAGTAATGAAATTTTAACATGAATCACTGTTAAAATTGCTGAAGTTAAACACTCATATCAATATTTAAATATACGTACGCGACTTACGAATTGAAATACCATAGTGTATATTTAAATATTGATATGAGTGTTTAACTTCAGCAATTTAATTCTGACCAGTGGTTCAAGTTGAAATTTCATTACTACACCAGTAATTGCAGCATAACAATATGTATAAGGAAAATTGTCCGCATTTCTGTCACATACAGAGACACATATAAAATGCGATCAGATATTTATGCATATAGTTATGCTGCTATGCAAGTTTGTCTCTGGATAGGCCCTAAGGCTGCGATATTCATTGCCAGTACGGAAAATATATAGTTCAGGTCACGTATATTATAGATTTTCAATACTGGCAGTAAATATCGGAACACAAAGATAGGAATCATTCAAAATCATTTGACATGCTCTCCCTCATGTTATGGATGTTATGTTACGCGTGACCATTATGTGCAATTAGATATTTAGATATTTGAAGCATTAGTGAATTGATTATGGAGACTCAACCATTAAAAGCGTCTGAAAAATTGCCATCACCATCACCATCACCATCACCATTACCACCACCACCGTATTCTGTTGCGACAGCTCCAGCAGGTACGCAGCGTATGTTTTTAGGTTAATCATTTCAAAGGATTCTCTTTCTGTGATTACGCACAAATAATTCTCGATTCCATTTCTATGGCGTTTCCTTTTAACGTTTTCTGAGTTAATAATTAACACTTCAGTATCTTATAAAATTTAGATGAAGCAAATTTATAGACGTAAACTAATAGAGATTTGATGATCGTTTAATCGATTAAATCTGTCAGAAATAAATTTTGTCCGCAGGAATCAAGCATACATATATAACCTGCTCTAACAGAATATAATAGTAGACTGCTAACAAAAATCAAAGAATATTTGCTTTATAATTATTTATAATTATTTATATATCTAGATAGTCGAATGTATTGGAGTTTGCAAAATATCAGCTATAAATTTTGTTAACAGAAAATTTACACATTTAATATAGGTTCTAGTTGGATATAGTATAATTTATCAGCAATAAAAATAATTGTATGTAGATTGGCTGTAGAAATAAACAAAATTTATGTTTGACAGATTTTATCTGGTTTCTGACTTTATTCAATTTTCCAGCTGTTACACGTTTTATCATTTCAACATTAGATTTTGATTTCCTTCACTAATCACTTGATGACATTAATGTCTTTATGATGTGAAAAATGATAATGTAATGTCACAAAATTTAGATATCAGATACTGTATTTTTGATGTCATACAGCATTCTTTTCATGAGCAATATGATATATTTAAGAATAGAATTAACAAGTAACATGTACATAGCTACAATGTATTGTCTAAGTGAGAATATTGTGAAGAACATTATTAAGGCAGATAAGGTTAGATTAGATAAATAAAATGAAACAAGAAATTTAAAGCGTTTTCGAAACATATTTTAGGTAAAATTCAGAGATATTTGAACAAGAGGACCTAAAGATATTATTTTTCTTATATATTTAATCATGATACAAAGTTATATACAAAGTTCCTGAAAACTATTTGTAATTGTTATTACTTTTAAGAGGAATTATAAATATATCCAATAAAATAATGCTAAATAGAAATGAAATTGATAAAATTTATAAATTTAAAAAATTTTAGAATTTGATTTTATCAACATAAAACGAATCATCACGAATCATTACAAGGCATGACCAAAATATTATATCATAAAGATATAATATTCTTAATAATCATCATTAAACTGATTTATATATATGACTATCATTTTCACTTTGTGTCATTATGTATGAATATATCCAATATTCGACATCAAAATGATGTATACTTGCTATCTAGGTTGATGTCAAATTATGTTTACTAGACTCTAATAAAACAAGCTTAATAAAGATATAATTGATGTCAATTTTTAATCAAATTGTTTAATCAATTTGTAGTTAATCCAGTATACAATTTGTCTATCAGATATAATCCATCTAAATAGTTATAATAAATTTTATTCAGTTTCTACTAATTATCTGCTATTAAATAATATCAACAGTCTGCTGACAAAATATGACTTTAATGTTAACAATGTTGCTACAATATTTAACTTAAATCTATTAACAAACTGTCAACATTTTTTTTTTAATATTTTATTTGTCATATTTATGTATAGTATATTTTCAAAATTGAAAAGAGAAATGTTTATTTAAAGAAGGAAAGAACAAGTAATAACAATTTGCAAATTGTCGTTTGTCTAATATGTTTATAGTATATTTTTCTTATTAGTGACTACGTTATGGCATTCATCTCCCGAATATTCTAATAATATTGATCCTGGATATCAAGGAAACTATGTCCCATCATATGGCTCTACATATTCCACTGCTATTATTGTCCCAGAAATTATTCTAGTTGGTGGTTGTCCAGCATGCAGAGTACATAAATTTTTTATTATTCAAATGTTACTTATTGATTATTTTAAAGTTAATGGTAAAAAATTAATGACATTTAAATTATGAAAAACAGGTAGGTGTGATGGAAGATGATTACACATGCCTTGGCCTACTATGTGCGATTTTCTTCTTTCCCATTGGGATTCTTTGTTGTCTGCTATTAAGGACAAGACGCTGTTCGAATTGCGGAGCCTATTTTGGTTGATTTAAAATAAGATATGCCTATACTTGTATATAAAAAATGATATGTCAAATAGATTTAAAGTTAGGTAAAAAGTTAGATAAAAAGTATTTAAGTATTTAAGTATTTAAGTAACAATCAATATTGCAAATTATAAGAATTCAGTATTTAGTTAGAATAATAAATATATATTAAATAAAATAGTGTATATATATATATATATATACACATATTTATATACATAATTTATATAAACACACACACACACACACACACATTATATATATATATATACTTAAAGTTAAAAAAATATATATACATATATATTAATTTGTTGTGTGTGTGTGTGTGTGTGTGTGCTACATGTAGAAAATAAACTTAAAATAAATGTAAATCAAGTTTATAATCATAATTATAACAATATTTTTAAATATATTTCTTATAACTTTTTTTAAGTAAACTAAATTTTGTCGATACTCAGAGTTATATATATGTCTGGTTATATCTTAGATGATCTAACTTCATTATTAGATGTACTTGCAAACTAATCAATGTTAATAAATTATATCATTCTAAGACATCTATTTTTGTTAATTTAAAAAACAATAAATTAGGACAATATATAAGGTATTTAATGTTATAAATTTGAGTAATAAAGGAACAGATCAATGAAAGCATTTGCGTAAAGGAATCACAGTTCGGCGATGTACCGATGATTGAATATGACATGTGATGGAAATTTAACTGAAACATAACGCTTGCGACATGGTGTAAGTCCCGGTCTACAATAAGTGATTTAAGCCATAAGAAATGGACGAATCATAGTGAAAGAATAGAAGAATAATCGACTATGATTTGTCAATTTCTTATAACTTGAGGCTTAAATCACCTATTGTAGATCGGGACTAAAGAAACAAAGTGTACTCTTGCGCATGAAAATGAGGATGGACTAATGAAAATAGTGGAACAAGTAGCCGGCCATATTAATACATATCAACCAATTAACGTTTTTCTCGCGATATTCAAAATGTAGTATAAATAAGGAAAGGACAATAATTAATGAATTTATTTAATTGAGAACTATTGTGATTTTTATTATTAATAATTATTAAATTCTCTATTATCAAATCACATGTCACGTAGTCACAAATTTGTTTATTTTACTATTATTTTCCAATATGAAAGGCGACTTTGTTCCAACGTCATATCTGCGCAGAACGATTTCCAAATTGGAATCTATCTGACGAGCACACCTTGTCTCCTTACACCATAGATTGCATTATCTCGAGGGAGCGTTCCAGATGCGCACATTTTCAATCGGACACACCACTCACATCAGCCGATGCCTAGGAATTTTCTAGTGAGCCACTTATCAAAAATTTTTTTATTTAATCGATCAATGTGTTCGATTGGACCTCACCCTCTCAAGAGCTGAGGCAATCTCTGCATTTTCATGCGCGCATGAACTGCGCATGGAGTGAAACGGAACGACCTTATGCATTTCTCCATGCGCATCATGCCACATGATTCATGCGTGCAACGGAACGCACTCATAGAGAAATAACCTTACTCCATTGGTACGAAAAATATAAAATACGAAAAATATAAAATAATTTTAAATGTAATATAATTTATAGAAATGTGTTCTTGAATTTATTTGTTACGCGCGCGCGTTAACATTTTGTACTATGTTTAAATATTAGTGAGGAATATCATAAAAACAAGCATTGCACGTGATATTTTAGGTTATTTCATGTGACAATTTATTATAAAATTTTTATATATAAGTTATTTAATTTTTTGTTAAAACAAAAATATTAATTTATAAATTATTGTATACTGTAAATGTTTTTAATATACTGTTCTTTCTTAAAAACCTTGCAATAATTGTATAAAAATTAAGTAAAATGATTTGATTTTCACATATGGTATGTGACTTTCCATTTAATGACAAGTCAACGCAAACGTCATTCTATCTTTTTTAGCATCCAATGAATAATAAGAACAAAACAATACTTGTATCACTAATAGACTATGAAAATTCATAGAATTCAATATAACATGATAAATTGTTAGACATTAGCTTTAATAGTGAACAGTTCTTGACTCTATCGAGATATCAAAAATGTAAAATTTATGTTCTATGGTATAACTAACAAAATTTAGTATGGAAATGTTTTGAAATATATGTTTTATTCATCCCATCATTTTTAAATTAATTCAAAGGAAAATATATTGATATAGAAGATATAAATGCTGTATGATTATCCTATTTTAATCTAGCTGAATATTTCAAAATCTGGGAATCAATTGTATATTTTGAAACAAAATAAAATTACAAAAACGAGAAAGTTTATCTAATTTCATTGAAAGTTAGTAAATTTTCTCCTTACTTTGTAATTTTCATCTTGTTTCAAGATATACAATTGACTGATCCCAGCAAGCAAAAATATTTCTGTAAAACTGTAAAGTTTGGAAAGAAACAATAATAAAATTTATGAAAAAAAGTTATTTATAAGTAAAAGTATAAAGTTTTTATCATTTAAGTACAATTATTGTTTTTTTTTTATGTAATGTGATATTTTTTTAGTTATTCTGCACAAGACATTTTATATTTTATTCTGGTTTTAACATTAATTTTAGTGTTGATAATTTACAAAATATAAAAATATAAAAAATATATAATATATAAAATATTTCGTAAATTATAATTTTTTTATATAAAAATAGTTTTTATAAAAGATATTTATATTTATATACTTTATATAAATTATATATTATACTTTTATCATTATATATTATACTTTTTATAAAAAAATAATAAGTACACCTAAAACATTAATTTTTTTTCTGTATTCTTTACTAAATGTTAAACAAAGACAATTAGCATTGCAAACAAATGGAATGTATTTAATATTGTATTCTACTTTTCTTTTTAAACATCCAGAAAGTTTAAATTACATTTACATTTTATTAAAAAAATTATTTTTTTAAATGCTTTTTTAAATATAAGATGCATTTAATTGTATAAGATTCTTTGAATTATTATAAAAATTAAAATAATTTATAAAAATTATAATGGTTTGTTCAGGTAAAAACGCATATAAGAATACTGACAATGGCTTTGACATGGACTGACAAATACAAACTTATTACCAGAAATCTGGCAGAATGGTTAGGAGATGAAAAACTTAAGAGTATCCTGAAGACACGTGATCTGAAGCTATATTGGGGCACAGCTACAACTGGAAGGCCTCACATTGGCTATTTCGTCCCTATGTCCAAGATAGCTGATTTTTTACGGGCTGAAACTGAAGTGACAATTCTCTTTGCAGACCTTCATGCATACTTAGACAACATGAAAGCACCCTGGGAACTTCTCGAACTTCGTACACAATATTATGAAGCTGTGATCAAAGCAATGTTGAAGTCAATTGATGTACCATTGGATAAACTAAAATTTGTCAAAGGCACAGATTATCAATTATCCAAGTAAACGTTAAATTGAAATTTTATATTGCATCTTGCATATTTGTCCTCTTTAGCCTATATCTTGCATTTATCAACGTACTATTACAATTGTTTAAAATAGGAATTTTCTTTTCAAGGGAATATACATTAGATGTATATCGTCTAAGTTCGTTGGTAACAGAACATGATGCAAAAAAAGCAGGTGCAGAAGTTGTCAAACAAGTTTGTAATCCATTACTATCAGGCCTTCTTTATCCAGGTCTGCAAGCACTCGACGAGCATCATTTGAAAATTGATGCACAATTTGGTGGCGTTGATCAAAGAAAAATTTTTACTTTCTCAGAGAAATATCTACCAATGTTGGGTTATGAAAAACGTATTCATCTGATGAATCCAATGAGTTAGTATTGAACAGAAAAATAAACCAAATCTTTTGCATGCTATTGAACTTAAATACAACATTATTATTTGTTTGTTTTTTATCCAGTTCCCGGCTTAGCAGGTGCTAAGATGTCTTCATCCGAGGATGATTCTAAGATTGATTTATTAGACAATCCTGCAACAGTGAAGAAGAAGCTGAAGAAAGCATTCTGTGAACCCGGGAATATTATAGATAACGGAATTTTGTCGTTCTCAAAACATGTTATATTTCCATTATTCAGAGATAACGAAGTTTTCAATGTACAAAGAACTACAGAATTCGGTATGTGATTTATTCTGTACATAAGCAAAGTTGAAGGAAGTAAAACATAATTTAATTAATTTCATCATTCTTTATAATTTTAGGTGGCGATGTGTCCTATTCCAAATACGAGGATTTGGAAGTTGCTTTTGCAAAGCAAGAGATACATCCTGGTGATTTAAAAAATGCCATAGAGGTGTATATCAATAGACTTCTTGATCCAATAAGAAAGGAATTTGAAGCAAACACAAAGTTGAAATCGCTTGCAAACAAAGCTTATCCTGTACAGAAACAAAGTAATTTAGTTTGTTAAGCATATATAATAAATTAAAAACTATTTTACTATTTGTTACCATTTAAATATACAAAAATGATTTCATATAATAATCGTAATTCTTAATATCCTTTAGAAATTGTGGAGATAGAAATTACTCCTGCGAGATTGGATATCCGAGTGGGTAAAATAGTCGAAGTAAAGAGACATCCCGATGCAGATTCGCTATATGTCGAGAAAATAGATTTAGGTGAATCAAATGGTCCACGTACCATAGTTAGTGGCTTAGTTAATTTCGTACCTCTGAACGAGATGGAAAATAGAATGGTAGTAGTCCTCGCTAATCTGAAACCAGCAAATCTCAGGGGAATTTTATCGCATGGAATGGTTCTATGTGCTTCAGTGTAAGTATTCGATTACATGAGTACCACTTTTAATTGTATATTATATTTAAATATGAAGTATCTTCAATAAGAAAAATCCATGCATGTGAACGTTTTTTAATATTATTTAATTTGCTAAAAAACCGCGAATAAAATAAGTAAATAAAAATAAATATTTATATAATCGATATGAATTATAAATAAAATTCAGTGTACAATAATGATATAATTCTGTACAGTGAGGAACCAACGAGGCAAGTAGAACCTTTAAGACCTCCGATAAACAGCATTGTGGGTGATAAAATTGTTATCGAAGGATACGAAGATGGAGTTGCTGATGATGTGTTAAATCCAAAGAAAAAAGTGTGGGAGAAGCTGCAGGTATGTTTAGACTGAGAATTTAATTTGGTAGATAAATCTTTACATATATAATTCAAATCTTTACATCTCCTTCTCTCCTTTCTCTTTTTCTTCTTTCTCCCTTCCTTCGTCTCTCCCCTCCCCGCCCCCCTCCTCTCTCTCTCTCTCTCTCTCTCCTCTCTCTCTGTAATATTTAAAGTTAAGACTCGGCTTTTTCAACATGGTTGTGTGATGTTAGAGGTGAGAAAGATATGCAAAACGTTTTCTGCGCCGTATAGTTTCATTTTGTACTTTTCCTTTAAGAATATGAAAGAATATCTTGTTTTTAAGAGAATGACTTTAAGAGAAAATTTTTTGCATGTTATTTTCCGCTTCTGTCAATATGTCAATATAACTGCAGCGAGAGAGCTTTAACATAAAAGACATGCATTACAACAAGATAATATTATTAGGCTGATCTTGTGGTGAATGGAGATGGCGTAGCTTCTTGGAATGGAAATCTGTTACTCACTTCGACGGGCAACAAGATAACATGTGACACACTTAAAAACGTTCCGATTAAATAATTTTATCTGTCGTTTATATCTATCTTTATTATATCTTTGACCAATTATGATTTTTGCTACTTTTTATTATTTGTATTTTTTGTGACCTTGTTTTTATTTTTTCATCATTTAATATACACAAGCATATAAAAATAAATACATTAATCTAAAAAATTTAACTGGATCAACAAATGTATAAATAAATAAATTCAAGAAACAAATTGGTTGAATTTATCTCGAGAATAAATTTGAAAATAGAAAATGAAATTTTGTAATTATTTGTTTCTCAAAACAGTTTGGTATCAAATTTTTATAGGTTTTCGCTTATAGTTGACCACTTTGTTCTTATATGTTATGGTAATAATTGTTAAATTTGTGATCATTTAAAATTTGTGATATTTATATAAATTTAAAGCAACTAATTAACAAAAAATTCTAACATATTTTTTGTATTTTAAGGAGAGAAGATGCTAACATCACAACACTTCCTTTTTTATCCTAATTTTTTTACGAATGGATAGGAACAATAAATTCGGGAGTACGGCAATTAAATTATCATTAAATTAACACTTAATTATGGCATAGATTCGAATATTTTCTTTTTAGTGGTAAGGATTTCAGCTTTATAGAGATGAAACTTTCATTGTTCTATATGGACATATGTTCATTTAAAAAAATTCAAACAAATTTAAAAACAAACAACTGTTATCAATTTTTTGAAATATTAGCAAAAATTTAAAAGACCTTATCATAATTACTCTAATAAAAGATTATATAAAGATCATAGTAGGATGTATAAGATATGATACTGAAATAGATGGTCCCACTTTGGTAATGTATTCTATTCTTCTTAAAAATAAAAAAATGTCATATAAATATATAGGTTCGGACATTTCCTTTTGACAATATAAATATATTTTGTTCGCATTGAAAGTTTTCATGAATATCTGTCTCTTATTCAATAAATGAAAAAATGAAATGAAGAAAATAAGAGACTATGATTTATCGCCTATATATAATCCTGTCCGCAATGTTCTCAAGATTTGCATTGCTTTTCGAATTTATATGATTTAGATTTATATCTCATATTATAGCTCATATATAAATCTAAAAAGTTACAAGTAATAATATAATCTTAAAAAAACTACTGAAAATAAATTAAAAAATGTATTATAATACTTTAAAATCAATCAATCAATATATATCAAATATATCAATATATACATCAATCATGATGTCCGTTTCTATCTATGTAGCTTAACTTTATTCTTGATTTATTTTTTTCTAATTTTTAAAACCAAAAAAAAGACAAAAAGTAAGTATTAAACCGGAATTAAACCATATCGATAGAAATAGACATAAATCAACTTAGCCAAGAGAAAAAAATAATTTAGTTATCTAAAAATATATGCAATGATACAAACAATGCTGTAGTCTTTCATGTTTTATTATAAATAAATTTCTTGTCTTTTCCTAGATATAGAGATTCCTAGGTATAGAGATTCTTTATTAATAGTAAAAAATAGAAATAACTCAACAAAATTTTCTGCGAAAAAGTTTAATTTATCATAAAATATTTTTCAAACAATAACAGTGAATAACAATCAATGTAATATTAAGAAACTAAAATTATTAAAACTAAACAATCATATTTCATTAAAAAAAAATACTCTTAAATTAATTTTTATTCAAACAATATTTCAATTGTATATGTAAGAAATGTAATCTCTTTTGAATAAATTAATTGAATACAAATAATTATGTAGTTCTGTACACAATGATATATAATTATATCATTGTACATAAAATAAATAATTGCGAAATTTAAACTAACATGAGTTTGATATGTATATGTCGCATATAAAAGTTCCTTTTTCATTATAATTATTTTATATAAATTAAAAGCACATATTTAAAACTTAAGTCTATTAATTTAATCGCGATAGATTTAATTAATTAACAATAATTCTTTGTTATTAATTTTGATAACTTAAATCCAATATACATACACAATATCAATATGTAATTTCGTAATATAAACATTAGACCAATATATATTTTTGTGATGTATTATCTGGAAAGACGAGAATATAAGAATTGATTCAAATATTTCTCGTTTCTTTTTTTAAAGAAAATTAAATATTTAGTAATTCCTCATTGCAGAATTATGTTTAGTTGTATCGATTAAAGTAATGTAACGTTTTATATTTGTTAACGATAAATCCTTCGATTTTGAATAAAGCTCACGAATTCCTGACGAAACGACGAACGAAAACAAAAAATATGAACGAATAAACTTTATTCAACGATTCAACAACGTTTACATACAACTAGATCCTAATCAATTGCAATTAGTTTTGGTAAAAAATCTTTTATCACTTACCCCACAACTCACAACCGCATAGACATACGGAGACACATGAGATTCGCGCAAAAATTTTAACACAATTATTCATGTTAAATTTTCTAGTCTCCATAAAACATAAACTTGTAGGAAGCTTATGGAACGTGTTGATTCGACTAGAATTGAATTACAATAATTGACTTCAATCGGTATCATTCGCAGCAGAGGAACGCGCGATGACAGCGAGCGGTGGCGGCGGTAGTGATGACGGTGGCGGTGGAACTATAAAATCGTCTTCTTCGATCTCCTCGCCGAGGAGGAAGTTCTCATGTACCTCTTCCTCCCGTGCTGGCTCGGGTGGTGCCAGCACATCTTGACTGTGCTGCTTCAAATGATCTTTAAGAGCAAACGCTCGCCCATATGATGCACCACACACATAGCAACTAAACTTTAGATTATTGTCCTTTTTGTGAGTCTGGATATGCGCGCGAACGGCATAGAGCGATGCAAACGGCCGTGAACATTCGGTGCACCGGAATGGTTTCGTATGGCTGTTCTTGTGACCGGCCAGCTGTACCCGCGTCTTGAATGTCTTTGGGCAGTACGGGCAAGTATAGGCGCGTTCTTCGCCGTGTGTCAGCAAATGATGATTGTAAACGGAGGATGCCTTGAAGCGTTTGCCGCAGTGTTGACAGGCGTAAGGTCGCACACCCGTATGCGTTCGCATGTGAAGAGTTAAGCAATAGGAGACACGGAAAGTCTTGCCACAAACCTGTTAACAAACAAAGACATTCTTATTAATTTCTTTTAATTTTTTGCCGCTTGACACAATTGAATGCAACAAAGCAGAAAATAAATCAGAAATTCATTAACTATTAATTTGTCAACTTTATAGTCTTTATAATATTCATGTTTTATTACTAAGATGTTAAAATGGTGCTACAAATTGGCTGTACGGTCGAAGAAATATTTAAAAGAATCCCGCTTCTACCTTTAATTTTGATGAGTTATTGATAAAGTGTTGAAAAAATATGTTGTAATACGGATCAAAAGATCCATAAGAGATATGAATATTTTTTAAGTACTCTATGTTGAAGAGATAAAATGTCTCTTTAGAAATTGTCTTTTACGCAATTTAAAGACTTTCAGATGCATATTTGAATGTTTGAAACTGGACTACGCGATTATCTGTCTACCTCACAGGCATGAGGCTTTTCTCCAGTATGTATTCGCTCATGTTTGACTTTCTCATGTGGTCTGGTAAACCTGCGTCCACAATGCTGACATTGATAAGGTTTCTGGTTATCACTGGATTCTGCCGTCGTTACTGTTGCCATTGTCATTGTTGTTGTCGTCACCGTTGTTACTGCCGTTGTTGATGTTGTCGTTACTGGTACATACATCGTTGACATCGTTGTTGATATCGCTTGCGTCATCGTTGTGTCTACGATGGATGAAACCGAAACCGAAATCTGCGGAGTAGGCGACTGCGGAGGTGCAAGTTCTACGTGCACTGCTGCATGCATTGCTAGACTGTCCGCGGAATCAAATTTTCGATTGCAAACTGTGCACGTCACCGAATCGCCGGTATGCAGTGTCATGTGTGCATCTTTATATGACTCGGATAAAGTTTTACCTATGAAACATTAATCAATACATTTTATATAATTACAAATAAACATTGTTATGTCTTTTTATTATACTAATAGGATTCCAATATTATATTATTTTATTGAAATTGTAATTTTTTTCAATTCCAAGAAGTGTACTAATAAATATGTATTTATTTACAAAATAAATACATATCTATTAGTAATTTCCAAAACAAGAGATAAAATAATATAGCTTAATACAGTTTGCCACACATTACCAATTATTTTTATATGATTTCTGAAAATAAAAATTGATCATATAATTTAACACATTATTAAATATATTCTCAGGTTTTTATTTAATGTAAACTCTGTTAATTATTGTTCTCTGGTAATATTTAAGCATACTTTTAATTAAATTTTTGGCATATAACATAGATGATTGTCATATTTTTTGATTTATAATATAAATTGCTTCAATATTTACTGAGAACTCCAATTTGATAAAACTTCAAACATTTTCTATCGGACTAGTCGAACAATTAGAATAGCCAATCTAATGTGATTCTCCAATTTCCAAATAACATATAAGCAGCTTTGTTTCAGATTTTTTTTTTAAATATTTATTCTTCTTCGATTTTACCAAACCATTTCTTTACAGAATATAATAGACATATGATGAATTTCAAGCATATTTGATATGTTGAGATCATTTTTAAATAAATATAAACAGCTAAAAAATCAGGATATTAAAAAGCAGGAATTAAAATTTAAACAGGTTGCCCTATTAGCATGTATTTTTATAGTATTTAATAATATAGTATTTAATAATTTTTCGTTGTTGATCAGATAGTCACAAATAAATCAGTTTGCTCATCTAGGAATTCATATTCGAAGCGATATCAATGAATATCACATGATATTTGTCTCATTAATATTTGATTTTGATATAAATTATATCAGAAGCATGTTCCTATTAATTAAAATAAAATTAAAGATACAAGCTTTTATGACTTTAAGAAATGCGATGGCAATAACTTTTTCATTATAGGAAAATGCAAAAAAATTTTGTAAACTCAATTTAATTTTGTTAATGAAATCATATTTCAATAAAATCATATTTTTTTACATTTAAATTTTTATATTTACATTTAAATTTTTTAATTATTTAAGATATTATTAAAAGATGAATAATTAAAAAATAAATATTTTATATTAATAATTATTTTAGATTAATTTTTGATATCTTTATTTTCATATTTTTAAAATATTTATTTTATAATCATTTTGTTTTAATATTATATATAGAATCATATAAGATTAATTAATGTGTAAAGAAAAAAATATTCATGTTTAAGAAAAATTAAGTGTTTATATTATTTGCAATGTATAATTGCATATATACTTTTTTAATCATAAATTCTAAATCAATATTTTTACTAGAGTACTTTAATAATATGTAAAATGATCTAAAATTTTAATTTATTTTTATAAAAATATAAATAAAAAAAAAGAAAAAGGAGAAGGAGAGAGAGGGAGGGAGAGAGAGAGAGAGAGAGAGAGAGAGAGAGAGAGAGAGAGAAAGTTATAATTTCTTTTGCACATCCACATAAAAAATTATTATTACTATATTGATGATAATAGTAATTACATTATCAACTCATAAACTTTATAAATTCAATTTCAATTCTTATTTTCAATTTTCTGCTATTTAAAAACAGCATAGAGACATTCAGATTCTTGAATTTTTTATGATTTGTTTTATGATTTTTATATATTTGTTTAATGACTTATGAGAAAATATTATGAATCTGAATTCTTCAATTCAAATGAACTTTTTTTGTAAATATGTAAAGTAACTTAATATATTATACATTAAATTTCTATATATATATATATATATATATATATATATATATATATACACTTAACATATATACACTAAATTTCTATAAGAAATAGAGAATAACATTTACAGTTAATTTAAAGTTTAATTATAAGTTATTGATTACAAAGTAAAATACACAGAAATTTAAAAATCTTTTTTTAGAATCTTCCCTAAAAAATATTAAAAAAAAAAGATTCTTTTTACTTTCTATGTTGTTTTGTAGTTAATAGTTTATCATTTTTTTGATTTTTAAAATAAAAAATTATATCTTTAAAGAACGATGAAGCACAAATGATATGATATACTGTTATTTATATATAGAATCACTTCACATATCTACAAAATTGAAGAATTTAGATTCGCACTGTTTCTTTATTTGTAAACTAATAAATTTAATGAAACGCCACTATTCTTATAATGTGAATCAAGTTAATAATCAATTTAAAAGAAAAAAAAAAACGAGAAAGAATAAATTTATTACCACATTCAGAGCAGATGAAAGTTGCGTTAGGAGTACCCTCGGGTGCATCAACATGTCTGGCTCTCACTGGGGCATGCATCCTAGAATGCAATCGTAAGCTTTTGTGGGAGCAAAATTCAGTACCACATATAGTACAAATAAATGTCTTCTGGCTCAGATCAACTTCGTTTTCGTGCACCTTTGCATGGAGTTGCAAAGCCTTAGGAGTTGCAAAGTTTTGATCGCAGTGCTCACAACGATTATTGCCTCGGAGACAGGCGTGCACGCGAAAATTTCCTAACTTGGAGAACTGCTGCAAACATTGATTGCACTTATACATTTGCATTGATGCAGTCGCCAAGCATTGTTTTTCTCGTACCTACATACAATGTTATTTATATTAGAGAAATATATTAATCTTTATATGATATAGATGGATTATTCTTCCACTGAGCAGTGCGTCTTAAATCACACCTTAACTCCTTCTACATTTGAGAAGAATTTTTCAATCATAGGAGACTTTGTTGACTGTGATGTTGTGACTTGAATTGGAGTACGATCCCAGAATCTCTCAATTTGTACTACTCTTCTAGTGTAGAGCCTACCTTCACTGTCTACACATTCTTCAGTGCGCAATGTATTCATTGTTTGCCGTTGTCGTGCATTTACCATATTTTCTGAGCCTTCAGATGTTGCAGATGTTGGATTTGTCGTCTCTAAATCATTCAACTGTTCTGCCATTTCTAATAAAACTTCTTGGCCATCGTGGAATTGCTTGATATGCTCTAGGACGGAATTAAAGCTCATTTCACAACTGGTACAACTGTACACAGCATCAGACTCGAGCTACAAGTAAAAAACAAAAATATTGTACAAAATTGAATCACCAATTTAAAAAAGACATTCACCAAATACATAAGGTACAAATTTAAACATCATCTAGTTTTCGATATACCTCGCATAGTTCTCGTTTGACTTGCAAAAAACCAGACTTGTCAATCTCCTCTGCCTCATTTATGCGATCCACATTGATCAAAGCTGTAGCCTCTCCATTCAAGAGCTCAGAATTTTCTGGTAATACGGCAATTATGCTCTTTTCCATCAATGTCGCTTTGCAATCTACATTGGCATTTGATATGGGAATAGCCACTAATCCTTGCGACGGCTGCGGTCTTCTTTGTACTCCACCAGTAATATCGGATAGTCCTTCGGACATCTTGAAATCCAGAGAATTTTGATGTGGTTGCATCCCTTCCGTGTCCATCTTTTCTATGACTTTAATCTCTCCTGATGTTTTTGTTAGAAATAGCAATTAAATGACAAAATTTTTACACAACAAAACAGCAAATCTACAAACCATTCTCATCCATCTGTATCATCTGTGGATCACCCATTATGACAACCCCATTGTCACTCATAGTTGCAAGAAAGCCCCGATTGATTTGTTGTCCCTTAATATCCTGAAATTAATATTTATAGAAAGAATAAGATTTTTAGTACAAAAAAGAATAATGATTTAATAATTATTTTAAACAGTCTCTTATATGCATAAAACTTTGTTAAATATTGTCTTATTTAAAATTTATAAATTAGTTCATCTGCATCTAGCAACAGTTGTATAATTTTTATTATAAATAAAAAATTCTCTAGCAGCAACAAAATATAATTTTATATCTTTTAGTTCTTGAATTTTATTATTCAAATCAGAATTTTATATATATATATATACTACAATAATACAAATAATTCATATATTCACATACATAACATTATTGAAATGTTGACATAATTTTTATCTATCACAAATTTTATATTTTAAAAATCTTAAGCCTTAAAACTTCTAAGAATTTCATTTAAGATTTGTTCAATTATATATTTTAATTATTAAGAATTCTTTATTTTATGTAATATTTAAAATAACAAATTCTATAGCATGATAAAAATGTTAAAGAAATTTATAACTAAATCCTTATGTAAACTGCATAAAAAAACTTTTCGTTTTCTATACCATTAGGACATCCATTTTAATCTCAGATTCTTTCCCGCCTTTCCTAAATTTGTCAGTCATAATTTCAGGCTTCACCTTGTATTTCAAATCTTGCTCGCACATGTCCAGATGTTGAATGAGTGCTGATACAGAGTCAGAACGCTGCGAACAGCCAGGGCAATATAGATTGTCTGTCATACTTAACAAGTGGTATTTGAGGGATTGAGGATTATTGAAGGTCTCGCCACAACACATAGGACAGATGAGGTTCAACGAGCCCATAATTAACTCTAACGACTTCTTCAAATTAGATTATTATATTTTTCAAATGGTAGTTATAGGATTTACAGTGCAGTTGGGCAATCTAACCTAGCACAGGATGTTACTAAAAAAAGTGTTATATGAAAATGGATCTGTGGAAAACTCATTTCCTCTGCGAAAATCTGATAAAATTAGATACGCATTGAACCGAGCCCTTTTGCTTTTTGTAACAATCTCAACAGTTTATAACACTAGTGATCTGATCGCTATATAACAACAAATCTATTAAAGACAACTTCAGTGCAAACAAATGCCGCACGCGACATCATGAAGTTAGGAAGTTAATAGGTTTGTTCCTTTTCGTTGCACTGGAACTACACTGGTGTAAGAAGAAAGGTGACCTCCGAAGGATCATCCGAAGGACCATCCGAAGGATGCGCAATGTGAGTTTTCGACCAATCAGAAATATCTCCGATATTCTTCATAGCTTCTGATTGGTCGAAATCTGTCGACTGTTGCTATTCCCTGTGCCTGTCTTTTTTCATTGGGTGCTTTCCAGCAACGTACACAAACGACACTGTAGGCCTGTTCTTTTTGGCTGAACTAGTTCGCTAGTTCACTAAGTTCACAGTTTATCTTTCTTTCTTACACTGGAAGAAGAAAAACTCTGAACTAGTGCAGCCAGTTCAGGTAAAAAGAACAGATCCTGTATATGACATGAACTATAGATAAAGATGCGCCTATGCGGTTTACGAATCCAACCTTCAAGAAGCCGCCATTTTTATATGAAATATTACACCTTTCTTCTTACATTATGTGGTCTCTGCTATAATATTTCTAATCCGCGGCTGAGGGACAGTGAGGGATGAGGGATAAGGCCGGCTGATTCGTTCGGTCGCATCGTCATTTATACTCGCGCGCGCACAGCATGGAGGCGTCCTGATTTTGATCAAGTACAGAGCACGGAACAGCAACGCCAAGATCTGCACGAAGCACATTATCTACGCACTATTTTAATGAACTTTGGAATTCCGCACTTTGATCTTACTCACATTTAACACCTACCAGCGCACAGCTCCTTCCTGTACACACGTTTTTCGTCAGGTATATTAATTTGAGGTAAGATTCGACAATCCCAAAAGTAGTTTGCGGAAAATTTTTCCAATTTTTGCACACTTTGTAAATTAGAAGATAAGAAAATTAAAAAGGTTTTACAACGTACATTAAGTATTATCGCATTTTATAAATTTCTTTAAGATAACTATAAGTAATGTTAAATGTTGTATCGTATAAAATGTAAATTGAAATACTATGATTGTCTAATACATTTTATTTTTATTGTTACTGTTAAAGTTTGTATAAGCTTTTATTGTTTATTAGATTTTTTTAGATGTTGTGTTTCACAATGCTGTTTTTGGTTTTAAATTATTGATTTCCGATGTAATATCTGATAGTTTGCAATTTGTATTAACTTGTAAATAGCATTATATAGTATTATTCTAACAATAATATAATTTATTCTTTCAGATTTTTTCATTAACACTTGTTGGATTTGTGTTTGATATGAATCATGTAACAGATCTTATAAAAAAATTACAATAGCTTAAAAAATTTTAAAAAGACTACAAATTTAATAAGTTTTTTAAATCTAAATAGCTCAAGACAAAAATTTAAAGACTGATGTTTTATATATATTTATTTTTATAAGAAAAAAAATACAGATAAGTTAGTTTTTAGTATAAATTTTATAATGAAATTAGCAAAACAAATTAACTATAAAAATTAACTATAAAAATTTGTTGCATATGTAGAAATCTTATAACTTTTATATTTTTATTATTTAATATGATATGTAATGATTATTTAATATGCATAATAACATATTGATTATATATTATTGCTTTTAATTATATACTTTGACATAATTTATATAAATATGATTTGATTTTTTTATCATGTGCGATTAACTTTGCTAGTAAATTAACTGATACTATATAGTTTAATCGCTATTATATGAGAATATCAGAATATTATAACAATGAGATGATTTCTTTTTCTCTCAAGCAAGTTATTTGCATAAACATTTGTATATATAATTGCCTAATATCATGCATGAATGATAAAAATAATTTGGAAATCATCATCTTCTTTTGGTATGATAATAATTATTTTAATTAAATTTTACAAGGAAGTAGAAACTTTTTTAGTAGAAATAATTTTTTCTTCTTATCTTTAAATACTTACCAATTTGTTTCTGTTGCAGGCTAGGAAATCAAACATTTATGTTTTCTATAAAGCATAAAATCTAATATTATTTATTTATCATCATGGGAGTGTTTGCCTCTGTGAAACAATGGTCGGTGATACATCTTATGTTTGCTATTACATTTTTTACATCTGGCTTGATAATAAACTTCTTCCAATGCATTTTATATCTTGGACTGAGGCCCTTTTCCAAATACCTCTACCGCAAAATTAATTATTATCTTTGCTACTCCTTCTATTGTCGTAAGTTTGCCTCATCACATATTTCATTAGCCTTATTTATTTCTAAAAAATCAATTAACTTTATCTTTATCACTTAAACTTTATCCTTGTCAGAATTAGTATTCATGGCAGAATGGTGGGCAGGGTCGGATTTGGTATTATATATAGATAAAAAAGACTTTGATAAATATTTCGGTAATGAACATGGATATCTTCTGATGAATCACAGTTATGAAACTGATTGGCTGATAGGTTGGCTGCTATGCGATCGTGTGAGATTACTAGGTGTATGTATTAATTTGAAATTTCTTTAAAGAGAATGAGTTTCTATTATATATATGTATGTATAATAAGAATATTTATTTTGAAAACTCATATTTTTTAGAATTGCAAAGCTTATGCTAAGAAGTCAATACAGTATATCCCTACATTGGGATGGGCATGGAAATTTGCTGAAAGTATTTTTCTTGAGAGGAGTTGGGAAAAGGATAAAGAGAATATCAAAGTTCAAATTAAGGAACTTGTCGAGTATCCTGATACAATGTGGGTAAGTATTTCTTTTTTTTTTTCGTGTAAACGCGAATATATTGGCTAATTTAAAGCAAGTCATTTTAAATCATTTGATGACATTTGCTACTAAAAATAATTATATTTATAAATGGATTGATTATAGCTGCTGCTTTATCCCGAGGGTACGCGTTTTACACCAAAGAAATTGGAAGCCAGTCAGAAATTTGCTATTGAAAAAGGTCTACCAGTATTAAAGTATCATTTAACGCCACGCACAAAAGGCTTTACCGCCAGTATTCCGCACATGAGAGGCAAAGCAACGGCCATTTATGACATTCAGATAGCATTCAAACCATGTGATCCCGTGAAGCCAACCATGAGGAATCTTCTTCTTGGGAAACGGCTCGAAGGACATATGTATGTTAAAAGAATTCCTATCGAAGAAGTGCCGGAGGGGGACGAAGCTGCTGCTGAATGGTTGCACAAGCTCTATCAGCAAAAGGTAGTGTTATATTATGTACTAAGATTGCATTTTTCTATATGTAAACAAAAATTTTCTTCATAGAAATATTTATTCTGTAATGCAATCAGAAATTGATTGTCGAATATATAGAAATGCTTTCTGCATTTAAGTAGAAATGCTTACACAAATTAGGAATTTAAGTAGTTTTGTTTTCTACAAAGATAGTTAACATATTATCATTATACATTGATATATAATCAACATTAATCTGTTTAAGTTAAGCATTGTCAAATTTAATAATTTTAACTTACATTATTTTTTTGAATATTAACAGGATTGATAGCTTGTAAATTTATGATTGAATCGAACAAAATAATGTATAAGAATCTTCAATAAATGAATTAGTTTATTTTGATGACGATAGTTTAATACGATAACGCTAAATGGAAATTTTTGCTTGATAGGATCGTATGACGGAGAGTTTCTATAAAACCGGCGATTTTTTTACCACGAGCGGAGTGCCTAGGACAGACTCGTTCAGACTAAAAAGAAGATATTATTCCCTCATTAACACCATATTCTGGGCGATAGTTGTTCTTGTACCAATGCTCTATTATCTTCTAAGGCTTCTCCTATCCGGTTCGAGCTTCCACTTTATTATGGGGATTGGAATTATCTTTTTATGTAAGTAGTATTTTCCATCTTTATCATTTATTTTTGCTTATATTCAGTTATTAATCACATCAGTCACATTTCAATTCATCATACTAATATATACATAATTATATTTTAATTAAATTTCGAATATAACTAACATAGAGAATTGAGTTTTGAGACTGATTGATTGATTTGCTCCTTACTTAAGCTCTATTGCTTATAGTTTTCTTTGTGCACGCATGTGTGCAAAGCAGTAATAAAGAAACATCCAAACTCTTCCATTTGAACTTTTGTGAATATATAATGTAAATCGTTATACGAATCGTAATATATGTTATTCATATCTTGTCACTATTTAGATATTATTTTTAATCTCGAAATTAAAAAGGCATTTTTATTCTTTTATTGAAGTTTTAAATTACAAAAAATTAAAAGAATTATTTAGAATATAGATATAGAAGTATATGGATAGATTGTTAAATAGACTTGAGCGAAAGAGATGAAATCTGAGTGACAAAATAAAAACTGATCGAACCTGATTGGTGAACTTTCATGAATGATCTAATCGATAAACTTTCATTTTAAATCTAAATCTTCCATTTCACTTTTCTTTGTTTACGCTGTATTTATGTACAGTCATGATTTAAAATCAAAGTTTAATGATAAATTATGAACTAAGAAGAGAAATTTAAAAGATGATTATTAATGAAACGGTGAAATGAGCATGTGAGCCTCGTTGGATGCGATATATTAATATATTTTATATATTATAATATATTAATATATTTTATCGGGTCATTTTCAGTATAATAAACAAGAGATGGTGAATTAAATGCATGTAATTGCATAAATAAGACAGTTACATAAATAAGAAAATTAAAAGATAATTCATGTCTTTAAAGAGATAACGTTGGAAAGATAAATAACTACGAAAACATTAGAAAGATTAGAAATAGTATAAATCGTTGGAATGTCAAGGAAAATTAAACGATAATGTAAATCATGATAATGTGAATTGTCAATCGAATACATATTATAACCGGAAAACATTATAAAGAGAGTGTAAATCATGGGAATGTCAGGCGGGTATAAATGATAATATATAGAAATAATTCTTATTTGAAAACTTGTCAGCACAATAGATACACGTTGTGTATTCATAATAATTACTATATCCAGTACGCAGTAGAGGTTCTAGAGTAATATTGGAAGATTGGAAATCTATCCTCAGATTTTCATAGACAATTAATGAAGCACAATTCTTGATGATTTTATAACACTTTTTTGTCATTTCATTGTATGTCGAAGGAATTATACACCTGAGGGATTTCTCAATTTTCACAGAAAGATGATATCATGCGTGCTTTTCTCTTTGGAATCTTTTGTTCAACTTGTTTATTTTTTCAAACACATAAGTGTAGGATTATGGATGGTAATAAAAATGTACAGTAGAAACGCATTGTATAGAAACTTCAATATGTAATAATCCGTAACGTAATTGTAAAAATCAGATCTCACAGAGAGCAACGTTTTTACCGCTCACACGCTTCGTTACATTTCTTACCACTTTATTCCAATGCGCTATCTCACTTCTTCCGCGCAGACACATCTACTAGCTTCGTCACAGCGCGCAAAGCCGCGTGAGCATGAGTCCTTCAAATCTCACATAAGTGCGTTATTTTATTTTATATTATTTTTTATATTATTTTTACTCGTCTGACATTCCAAAGATTTATGCTATCTTTTTAATGTTTTATCCGTTTGACGATTTGTATTATGTTTTAATTTTCTTATGTAACTGTTATGTAACTACATGTTTAATTCATCGCCTCTTGTTTACTACACTGAAGATGACTTGATACAGATTGAAATATCTGTTTAATATCTTTTTAATATCTTTTTAATATTTTTTACACAACATTATAAAATACAACATTATAAAATATATTATTAGTACGTACATTCAGCGAGGCTCACATGCTCATTTTATGTCTTATTTTTAATATTCTTGACCTATTCAGGTGAAATAATAATTAAAATAATAATTAATAAGTAAAATAATTATTATTATTGTCACAAGACAAAAATATTTGTAAGAAAAATTAAGAAGACATTTTCAAGTTTTTGTTTATATTATATATATATATATATATATATATATATATATATATATATGTTTATATTATATATATTATATATATGTTTAACTTGTTACTTATCAGTAAACTTTAATTCTGAATATCTTTTTCTATCTCTCATAGTTTAAAAGTTATATGTGAAAAAATGAAAGCATATCTTTTCACCATAAAGGTTCATTTAAATTGAATAGTTTGGATTTGCAATATTCCTAAGTCATAGAACAGATCTTGATTTATGATTTTATTCTCACGAAAATAAATCATATTACAGTTTATTTGCTAATGTACAAAACCCTCGGAATGTCGGAAATAAGTAAAGGTTCGTCATATGGAGCGGCGGACGTGAAAAAGGACAAATAATTTTAAAGTAATCACTAACAAGAGACAATTTCTGTAAAAAGAAAAACCTAAAGTGTCCAAACAAAAATTGGAATGGATTATCGGTGTAGACAAGACGAGAGTGAGAAGAAAAAACATTGCAGAAGGCAGATAATATATATATATTTGATTTATACTTTGTGTAATACATTCTGTGCGTGTGGGCGCACATGCGACAAATGTTCTCTGCATGAATTAGATATGTAACAAATATATTTACATACACATAAGAATATATATACACATATGTTTTAAAGAAGCTGATACAAACACATTGCGTGCGTGCGTGCATGCATGCGTGCATGTGTCTATGTATGTATTTGTACATACAAATATGTCCTATTTTAATTGCCTAGTTCGAATTTCTTGTAAATGACATATTATTGTGGGAAACTTTAAAGAACAAAACTGCAAAGTTTCGAGATATTATGATATTGATTTATTTACAGATAGAATTATTTTCAATATTTTTTTTATAATCGTAATTTTTTTAGATAGAATCATACATTTTTTTTGTTATATAATATGATATCTGATATTATTCTGATATTGCTTCTATATTCAGGATAATTAGAGGAATTATATTATGTAAAAGTACAAAATTGCAAAAAATAAAATTGCATTTAAAAAAAAATGATCATAAAAAATGTCGATAGCGGTTCTATCTGTGAGTAATTCAATATCATAAGTATATGGCTTCCTCAAAATGTTACAATTTTTGTCTAAATTTTTTTATTAATTGTTTTCAAGATTTTGCGCTCTTTCCATTAAAATGGGAATTCTATGTACACGTACGCGCACGCGCACACACTCATCATACATTTACATACAAACAATACCTTATATATACTTGGTATTATATATTGTATGACGTTTACATCTTTTTTTGTGTTGATATTTTTTTCTTATATAGCAATTGTTATTGTTAAATAAATGGTTTAATCCCAATGCGTCGACAATAATTACTTATACAAAATATCTTGAACACGGTGTTTTCATCTCCGGATTATTTAATTGTATTAGGTTGATACAGTCAACACAAAATTTTACTATTTTACGAGAAAATATAATTCATAGTGGCATTAAATTCTACATCATATATAGAGGATATGTTTCATTTTAATCATTCATACTTTAATAGAGAGAGACTTTAATATCGAGAACGAGAAATGAAATATCAAGAGATTTGGTCTTTTTAAGATTATATGATTTTAAGAGGCATGCATATTTTTTTATGAAATAAAATTTGCCCGTACATGGGAATATCTAGGTGAAATAAAGAACAAGTTTATTTTTTTTTAATCTTAATTTTTGAATCTACGTGTAACTCTCATGCCGAATTCAGTGATCACGCACGCGCGCGCGCGCGCACACACACACGCACGCACATACACACAAGGTCATTAGAAACCAAATAAGTAAAGTTTAAACTACTATTGTCATTGATGATGCTTGTAATAACGCCTCTGCAGCGAGTAATACAATGTAAAGATTCCAGTATATTTGCGTCCTTTGTAAAATATTTCGGTATATTCTGAAATACGTTTTAGATAAAAGTTATTAGGTCTCAAGAGGATTATTTAATTATGATATATGATGATATATTGGAAGTTCTTGTCAATATCATGTTATAATCATGAATTGTTTAAATGAAAATTATCCTTTTTTATCGCATAGTATATAGTTGTGTTATACAGTTATGTTTTATAGTTGATATTAAAAAGTTTTTTAAAATAGTACAAGTAAATCCTTTGTTAAGAGAGCTTCTTAATTTTAAAATTACAATAATGTTTAAAATATTTAAGATGTATGGTGATAAAGATAAAGATTGCAGGGCTTAATTCACACTTCTCTATTTTTTTTATATGTAAATGTATACATACAATGTAAATGCACTTGATTAGCGCAAATATTTTCCATATCACTCAGCAGTTTCGTTGCAGGGTGTCTGGTCTTTCTTAAATAAATTTAACACTAATTAAGCACACATATATTAATACATATATCACATATAAATACAAAAAAGACAGATAAACAGGAATTGATTTAAATTTTAATCTTTATACACGTAAAGAAATTACTTGTTAATAATATTAATAATATTAACTAAAGTTAATAATATTAATTAAACAAGTAATTGCTCAATCTTTCCCATTGCAGTCTATTAAAAGTTAGATATTAACTGATATATTTTTGTTGCAAAATAAAATTTTATTAGCTAAAATTAAAAGTCAATTTATAAGTAGTTAAAAGAGTAGTAATTATTTCTTAATCTCTTGAGTTCGGAAAGAAACATTCACCTGCGAGTAGACAGTAACATCGCCGATAGATGATCGCAACGGAATATTTTATTTCTTCTAATTAAAAAACCTATATAAACCTATACAATAGAGAATAAGAGACATAACATTATGAATATTTTTAAACCATTTTTAATGAAATGATGGTGAAGTGATATCTTGAAGGTAAGTTCACAAAATTGTATAATTCTGTGATGCACTTGGACAGTTTCCTTTAAGTTTGTGTAAAAATTTAAGGAGCTAATATTTTTATAAGTATATATATATTATAAGACATATTTGTGTTTGCTAACTATATAATAAAGATTGGATCTCTATTAGCGACATTGAAGTGTTGATTGTACTAGCAGCTAAACATTTTTCATTGTAGCAGCTAAACTCTAACAGCTAATAAATTGATTTTTGATAACAATATTAGCCGTCGTTTCAAGAATACATCTTAGCTATCGAACGTCGAATACTATCATAACTATATTTTAATTTCATTGAGTAATTCTTTTTCTATGTATGGTATACTTTGAATTAATGCTATTGTAATTTAAGAACTCTTAAGTAAAAAGATATAACGAAAAAGAATTTAATTATACTTTAAAAATGTCTCGACGTTAACTACAAGAATATGTGATAAAAAATATAGTTTTTATTTGAAAAATTCAAAGTAATTTTGACAAGGACAGTTAAGGTCACACAAATGTCAGCTTTAATAGCTCTTAAGTAACTGTCAATAATTTTTGTTTAAAACAACATGTTTTATTTTTGAGATATTTTTATTTTATTATTTAGGACATCCTATATACAATTTAACGCCATATTCAAACATATAAATTATATGACATAAACATCAAGCTATACGAAATATGTATTTATTCTACTTAAATATGTATCGTATTTAGATGGAATAGCAGAATCCAAAGACAATTCGATAAAATTCGTTCAAATTTTATGACTAAATATAAAACGGAATTTATGGTTGTGTTTAAAGAGACATTGTCTAATTTTTTAAAAGTAAAAACTAAGACATTTACAAAAACAAGTTATATGTATTAAAAATACATTAGGAATAATGCATTAATTCAAATGGAAAATACTTTGAATAAATCAAATGTGTACATTAGAAAAAAATAATGGATCTCTTATTTTTTAACCTTTTAATTGTATGAATTTAATATATATATCTTTTAAATACTGTCCAATATTTATATAATTCAAAATGCAATTATATTTTAATTCGCATAAAATGTCTAATATATATATATATATATATATATATATATATATATATATATATATATACATATATTAAACTCATATATATATATATATATATATATATATATATATATGAGTTTAATCTTTATTAATCTTATTCGATAAAAAAGTATTTAAAAGACATATTTTAAGTTTCAGATTTATAAGCGATGGTTTCATGATGACGTTCTTGATAACCGCCAACAGGACTCGCGATGTAATTGATAATTCTAAGATGTCCTTTGGCGTCATAAAAACCGTATCGGCCTTTCACACTTCCGTCTCGAAGACGCTCTTCCATTTTGTATTGTCGATTTTTTCTATGACGGAAATATTGTATCAATCTTATAATTGTTTTCTTGACAATTTTTATGAAAGCCTTGATTTATTGATCCTACGTACATGACAATTAATATTATAACATATACTGAGAGCTCGTGTGTATTTACCCATGTCCAGTATCAAAACCAAATATGTATGTTCCTGGTCCCTGATGATTTCTTATTTGAAAATCTATTCGGTTTCCGTCTGATAATTGATCCATTGCTTTCTTAGATGACACAATAGGATGAATTGTGGAAATATTGCTTGTGTATGGCAGTATGATTTTTCCATTCATATTATTATCATATATTGGCAATGCAATAGCGACTGAAACGATTTTCAGGAGAAGCTGTGAAAAAAAATATAAATTTTAAAATAGAATTTTATAATTAGAATTATATGTTTTTATTTCTAATTCTATTGCATTCCAACAATTTTCAGTTATAAAGAAATCAAGAATTTTCAAATTATATCTATTTTAGAGATAAGGATAAAGATAATAAGAAAAATAAAACTTTTTGAAGATAGATTAAACAAAAAATGAAATTTATAACGAATAAACGCAAAGTAAAAATATACCCAAGATAATCAAAATATATATATTATGAAAAAAATATTATTTATTCACAAATGATAAACTTGGTCATCGGTTTTACACAGATAATTATAATAGCTAAAATATTTCGAGTATTCAATGAAATCTACTGAACAATAATTTAATAACTTTCACATTTTCACGGTCTATTGCTTCTTTCGACTTGTATTCTTATTTCCGGTATATGTGTATATACATGTATATGCATATGTATGTATATGCATGTGTGTGTGTGTGTGTGTGTGTGTGTGTGTGTGTGTGTGTGTGTGTGTGTGTGTGTAAAACCTATATACATATACGCAATAAGACACACACACACACACACACACACACACACACACACACACATATACATAATTTTCATTTAATGATGCTTTTACTAAATTCTTTTTATTGAAAAATGAATTTATTGAAAATATTTTTCAAAGAATTTATATATGATGATGATAAGTACTTACTAAGAACTTGATATACATCGTAGCTTCTTTGATGAACAATTCCTGAAGAACTGATCGCTGGAACATGTCATATCTGTACAAAACTCTCACTTTCTCCTTGATTAAACACTTTCCCTCTCTCTTTCCCTTTGTCCTCCCACTCTCTCTCCTCTTCTTTCTATATGATACTCCAATTTGACAAGATTCATTCGTAATAATCATTATGGTAATTTGACCAATAATTACACAAATTGCATAAGACAGGTAGTAGAGCGTATCTCCATCTCCGGATGTATGAAACAATATTTCTATTTTGCAATAATTATTTGTCCATCATCCTGTCCTACCGGCCAATTGTCCAGCATTTTTAATGCTACTATATAAATACTGGAAAAAATAAGGAGTTTTATTTAGAAGACTAGAGTCTGTATAATGATGATCAAGATAATGCTTGTTGTACTGTGCAGTCTTTGCTTGCTATTGATAAAATCAGCAGATGTAAGTAACTAAAAAAAAATCTATTACAATAAAATGTTTACCCAGATTTTGCCAAAAATAAAAATAAATCCATTTCAATACTCAGTGCCTTTGTATCTGTATTTATATGTAAATAATATTTTCACACACGGAAAATTTTTTTTGTATTCAATTGGATTAAATTATTGAATTTGGATTACATTGGATTACATTGGATTGAAAAACTGCATTTCCTATCCAGAAGATTTTGAATTGAGCAGTATTCACGATCCATTTTTTAAAACTGAACTTATTTCTAAATTGAAAGGCATAAAAATGTGTTTCATTCAATTCCTATATATGAATACAAAAGTAACGGGCATGGATGGGAAATGGATTCATTTCACAAATGCGTACTTCTGAAAATTTTAATCCATTTTCGTTTACTGGAATATAAAAAGTTCTAAGAGAGAGAGAGAGAGAGAGAGAGAGAGAGAGAGAGAGAGAGAGAGAGAGAGAGAGAGAGACCCAGAAAGAATTTTATCGCTATCGTCAATAGACTCTAAGAAATAGCATTTTATATGGCTCACCCTGTATAATTAATCTTTCAATTAATAAATTTTATTATATTTACAGTCATTAAAATGCAGAACCAATATTCAGCAAGCGAACGATCAATACCGAAAGATCATACAGATTTGCAAGAAACAATCAACAACTGATAATGATTACAACGATGATTTTTCATCGAATGAAGACGATGATAATAATGACTTTTCAAGCGTAGATGTGTTTGGTACGAGATTTTTCATCGGTGGCAGCAAGTTCTCCAATATGCAGCCTTGGAAAGATCCCAATGAGAATTGGTAACATCTATCTCGGCTTTCTTGAGTAGTCATATCGGTTTTATGACATCATGGACGAGAAATGTAAATTTCTTGTGATCATAACTTTATTTTTTAATTTTCCCTAAAAAACATAATAATTTTGCAATCCTGTAAAATATGCGGCAAAGTGACATCTGTCCGATTGTAGTAGCATGAGCATGCAGGATCTTTTTCGGGGAAGAGATTATTAATTCTTTGTTAATACATAAATAACAATTTTTTGCATTAATAAATTGCTTTTTTGAATATTTTAGCTTAGAATGTTTCCTCGTTTCTGATTTTGATGAGAAAAACTAGTAAGGTCTGTAAATCATAAATGTTTTTACTTTAACCTTTTTTACTCTCGAGGGAGCTCCTAGAGGTTCAAGTCTCTCTCCTGGATATACTCGTTTATAGTAGCATCATTTTTCAATCCACAGCTATTATGGCCACCTGTCACATTATTTATACAAAAATTATTTTGCATATCGGACAAACATTTCAGTTTGCCGCAGATTTCAGGATTACATAACTATGTAATTATGTTTTTCAGGGAAATCTTAACGGACATATTTTATACTAAAATTGTCTCTCAATTGATTATCATTTCATTATCATCTCAAAATTTTTTGTTACTTTTCAACAATATACATTAATTTTTCTAATATTTCACAATATTATATTAAATTTCATAAGAAAAATTATAATTCATTTTGAAATATATTCAGTAATGTTTCAATAACTTTTATTTCATTTTTCATCGATTTCATAATGTATTATATTTCTCCTTATAAAATTCAATATAATATTATAGAAATATAAGAAAAGTTAAAGAATATTTTGAAATTTTTTAAAATACATATTATAAAATTTATTGAACATTGCGTATATTAATGAAATAACAATTAAATAGGATTAATTGAGAGAGAATTTTAATAAAATATTTCCATCAAGAAAATTAAAAATAAAGTTATCGATCGCAAGAAATTTACTGCACGTCATCTGTTGCCTATGGTGCAATAAATCAATATGGCTGCAATGAGATAACAGAGCTTTAAATAATATTAATCATTAATATTAATAATTTAATAATTTAATAATTTATGTCAATATAACAATTAAGGAATCATGGGACCGATCAGAGAAATAATGACAATCAACACTATTCCGTTAATTATACAAATGGAAATTGGAGAAATACGCAATATCCTAATCGTGGCAGCAACAAACGTGACTTTAGTTATTCCAATGGCAGACCGAGCCAAGTCTATCAGAGAAATTATGATAAACAACAAGAGCAAGCTGTAAGATGTATCAATTAGATCTATAATTATGAATTATTGTACTCTCAAAATAGAATACATGTTAAAGGAAATGACAAAATCAATTAAAAATAAAATAAGAGAATTGCAAACATTTACAGTAATTATGCATAATATAATGATTATCTTCTTTTTCTTCTTCTTTATTTTAACTTCATTTGTCTATATATATATATATATATATATATATATATAAACTATATATAAATTCAAAAAATAAATTATTACGATCCTATCTATCGAGATTTATCCATTTTTCTTTCTATTCTTTATATTCTTTCTTTATATTCTTTATATTCTCTATGTACATTGAATTATTTAATGTTTTATATTTTCGATCATTTTGCAATCTATTGTAGATCATGTAATATATATTACATATTTTTATTAAGATATAAAGGTTTCTTATTTTGAACTTATATATGTATTTTAAATTATGTTTAATAAGAATTTGTAAATTAATGAATTATTATATGGATTTATTATAGTGCATCAGCCAATGTTTCTTCAATGAGTTAAATATGGTAAATACATAGACTTCGAAACTCAATAGAATAGCAGTTATAATTAGTATAAACTTAATAATATGAGAGTATTTTATATTAATTCTGATTTTAATAGGTAGATCAAAGGGGATTCCCCGAGCAAATCTCGGTTATCGAGTTTATGACGCGCAATACATACAATTCAGAATTACAGGATTTTATAGAAGAAGCTGTCATAGAATGTTTTCATCATTTGAATTCAGCTATAAGACAGAACAAATGTTATTTCTCGCAGAATCTTTTAATTTGTCTAATTGATAAAGGAAAGGAAGTACGTATACAAATTTATTGATGGAATTGTTAAAAATTTTGTTGTTAAAAACAAATACGAGCACCTTAGTATTTTTATGTTTTGCAGAATAAATTTATTGTATTTATTATAAGTTTAATTATGAACTAGAAAATTAAAATTTTTGTGTACAAGTACAATTAAATTTTGACATTTTTAAGAGGTTTATAAGAATAGATTTAAAAAGAAAATAAAATTATTCTGATATTTTTAATGATTAACTTTATAATCGTTTTTTTCAGAAATGCGAAGATTGGAATGATTAATAATACTTTGTACATTTTATGTACAATTGATTTTTATTATATAATTTCTGAGAAAAGAAACAAAGCAAGAATAAATAAGCAAGAAATATTCTCGTAAGCAAGAAATAATTATTTTCGTAAAAATACGATTTTCACATGTATTATATACATTTAATACAAAGCACTGTACATGGAATATATATAATGATAATAAAAAGATACATACTAAATATATTTTAATGTTAATTAATATTATAATAACTTTATATATACTTTATTCTTTTTAATTACATTTTTGGATTTCTCTGATTGCAAAAGCATATATTAGATTACCTTTAATTTTCTATTCTCTTTTTGCAGAAGATACTATTAAATGTAGCACCGTTTCGTGATAATACGCTAGAAACAAAAATCAAGTATTTCAAATACATTACTTTTATATTAGTCGATCGTTACTTTTTCTTTTTTAGATCTTCGAATCGTTTCATCAAGTCATCAAAATCAATGTCATCGTTTACAGGTAAATTCGCAGGTGAATCGTTGTTTTCTGTCGGCACTGCTGGCAGATCCGGAAGTTGGTAATTGTTTATTGGCATTTTAGACCTTGGTTGAGGTTTTGGTTTGTCATCTGACTATACATAGAAGATAATTGCAAGCTTTATTTGCGAGATATTAAAATTCTACAAGTACATTTTCATATTTTAAATAAATTATCTAAACGTCAATCATTTCAAAAATTATTTTGCAAAAATTCTAAAAATGAGAATTTTATGAATTTACCTGTTTGTTTAAGTCAGGCGGAAAATCAAGCCGATACGGCGGTGGTAAATCTTCTTCCTAATATAAATTTTTTTCAAATTATTTATTATTATTTATTAATTATCAAAACTATTTTATTATTATATTATTATTACTAATAGAAAGTTATTTTTAAATATTTTGGTAATAAATATAACGTTATATTCACGGTTTTATTCGAATTGGCATTGTCCAGAGGAATGTTGTACGAAAATGCAGTTGGATTGAAGGGAGTATTTTGATCTTTCTCAATAGAAGATGAGGATGTTGGGGATACGAATCCTAAGGAAGATGTATCTTTCCCTGAATCCTAAAATATGATATTCTTCATGATGTAATAATCGAAATAATAAGATTATGTTTAACTAACTGTAAATTAAATCAATTCTTAATATAATTCTTCTAATTGTTCTAGATATAAAAATATTAAATTATAAAATTATCAAAAATATCATAATTATCAAAAATTCAATAATTTAAAAAATATTTTATACTTTATTTTGGCACATTCTGATATAAAATATAAAATATTTCATAAGTTATTTATTTTTTGATAATCGTATTTTAAAACGATTTTTGTAATATAAAATAACGAAGCAAATCAATTGATGTAAAAAAACCATGCTATTATAAAAAAAAAAAACTTAAAAATAGATGAAATACAATATGCAAGTAAAAGTACTTATTTGCATATTGCTAAGTGCATAGTTTTTTTAATGTATCTTTTTCAATTGCCAATTGCATTTCATTATTCTATATATGAAAGTATTATGATACAGTTATAAAAAAATAAATAGTTTATAAGATATTTTATGTTTTATATTAGAGTTTGTTAGAATACAATATAAATTATCATATAAATTACTGACTTTTTGACAATTGTATCTTAATATTTTTATATCTAGAATAACTAGAGGAACCATACATAATGAAAAATGTGATTTTCTCAAAAAAAAAAAAAAAATTATAAGAAAATCTCAAGTGACTCCTACGAGTGAATCAATTTTATAATCATATAACTCCTTTGAAACCCTATAATTTTTATTTGAAATATTTAATTAAATATCTTTCATATTTTTTGGAAATGTACACGCATACTCACATACACATACGCGCACACGTATGTGCATTAATGTCCACATTTATGCCGTTTTTTTAACGAAAGATACAAGATTTAAATTACCACGTTCATCTGGAATCCAGAATCTGGTAGCAGAGGTGCTTGTGGAAAACCTATGAAGCCAGGAGGATGAGGTATTCCTCCACTAGCAGTATCGAGATTATTTCTTGATTCTCCTCCATTGGCTCCTATATCTATTAACATAGCATCCTGGGCTTCTGCCATTACTTGTGGATCTGGCTCATATTCCACATTGTAATTCTTGGCAATTTCAATTAGATATTTTTCTACAAGTAATTTTGATGGCGATTGCACACTCATCTTGTGTTTCAATTTTTCTGATATGGTTTGGATTGCTTCCTCTCGGCACGCTTCTGTATATTGTTTACCATATTTAGATGTCAAGATATCTGCTATTATCTTAATTTCCTGTACATCTGTCTGAATACGAGGTGCTGCCCAAAGAATGGTTGATATAGCTTCTGCCAAACCATCATCAAGGTTTCTGAAGAAAGCAAATAGTAAAATAATAAATTAGAATTATGTATACATAAATACCGACTTATTTTAATAATAAAAAAAATATCAATTATTAATTACACAAAATATCAATTATTAATTACACAAGTATGCATGTATGTTCCTGCGTTTTGGAAAACAAAAGTCGTTTTTTTTACATAATTTTGTGCGCTGAATTCAAATCCGGCCACAGAATTAGCCTGTCACATCAAATTACCAAAATAAATTTAAATAATGATTTCAATCATGTTCATCAATTTATTGCTAACAAAATTTTTTTCTGCCAATTTCGCTGATTTATTTTCCAAGATGATTTGTTTTCCAGAACGCAAAAAAAAGTTAAAATATTGCAGATCTGTGTTATTTTTTTGTTACTTAATGAATAATATTATTAATAATTATAATAAAACTATTTTATATATCAAAAAAATTGTATTATAAAAATATGTTATAAGAAAATATATCTGTGAACAGTAGAAATATTATTATATTATTTATATGAGTTATATCTTGTATCATTTATCATATATTCAATACAATACAAATAATCATACTGATACTGACTTCATCTGTTGAATTAGACCAAAACGCGCCAGTAGCAAATCACAGTACATTTCAAGCAGCTCCATTGCTTCTACCATATAATCCTCACGGATGATGTGCTCCACTCTAATCTTGGCACGTTCCGTTTTGCCAGCAGCGATGAAGTCAGCGATTTCATGGCGTGCCTTTTGTGCTAACTCCGTTTTCTTCTTCTCCAACAATTTTAGTCGATTAATTGCTAGACGCAAATGTGTCTTCAGTTTTGTATAGTTTGGCCCACTTGAAAACATCTCCAATGCGTTTTTAGTTGCACTCACCACCAAGTTCTTGTTTCTTTTGCTAAAAATTTCACATTTATATTTATTTAATTTTTATCTTTAAATCCACTCACTGGCATAAAAAATTTGATATCAAAATTCGATGTACATATAGTTCAAAACTGCTATAATTAGATATGATGAGTAATAATCTCGTTTCCACCGAAGTCTAGAACATTTTAGTGCAGTTTAGTGCAGTAACAAAGAGCGGATCTATGATTGGTTATCTACTTAGCTCGCGCAGTTCAATTTCGTGCAGTTCAATTTCGTACACGCCAATAGCAAAGGTGCCGATAGGGAGTTGCGCTACTGTCTGTACTGTACGCTCATTGGATAACGTGCATCGCGTCATCGCGCTGGTCAGGGTAAATTGTGCGCGAAAGCCTTAAATTTTTTAAACGCAGCTTAATATGGCGGCGTCCATAAGATACACGTGTGTATGTGGTTACATCTTTTTTCTTATACATTCTTCATACGTATACGAATAAACCAATAACATGGATAAGATTAGCAAGTCGAAAAAAATACGTAAGCGAACTTCACAAAACGAGAATGAAACGTCGACAAAAAAAGCAAAGATCGATAAATCTATCGAGGAAGTACTTGAACGTGATATACAAAAAGACATAAATTTTGAAGATAATGAAGGTAACATGAAGGATGCTAATTGCAATGAAACGGATATACTTAACGGACAATCTCTGAGAACTTTTTTTTCTTCTAACAACTTGACTGTTCTGAAGAAATTTGTGATAATATGCAATGAGAATAAAGAAAGAGATCTTGCGTTAGAGTATTTGCTTGCTGGTGGCAATGTTCTCGAGGTGTTGAAGTTATTAGAATTTTCTGATAGAAAGAATACTGCTAATGCTATCACTGTTTTTTCTGCGATCAATATCTTACTCATTAAGTATGTTTATTGAAAATACTTAAGTTCATAAGCATTTACATCTTCATTAGTAATATTCAATCATATTTTTCTACTTGTAGGATTTTGAAAGAATGTCCTCAATATCAGAATAATGCAATAGAAAGTTGTCGTCATCTCTTGAATTCACACATGTCTATTGTACATTCCATGCTTTCAATACAAAGCAGTGCCAAACAACGTAAAGTGATATTAAGATTGTTAGCAATAATAGCATCCTTGGATAGTAATCTGTCTAGAGAGTTGCTTATGTATCTATCATTGCAGCAACAGGTGTTAGAGAATTTAGTACAACATACCAAACCTATGGATCCTGAAAATGTTAGGACATGTTTTATTCATTTTATTCTTGCTTTCCTTGTAGAAGGGAATACATTAGTAATTAAAACATTATTGGATAAGCATGATCTGCTGTGCTGTATTTTCTCAGATTTATTATATGATTCAAAAGAGATTGTCACTTTGGTTCTCACTACTGTAAAGACATATGTGCTAGAGAATATTAACATTAGTAAAACAACAAAATTACATGTATTCTCCACACCTGTTATATTGAATCTAATATCATTATATAATTGGAAAGGACCAAATAATTGGCCTAGAGACAAAATTTGCAGTCTTGATGAAAATGAAGATTTTTTAACAGATAAAAAGGTAAGGTAGATAAAAATTTGATCCTGATCTTATGATATTACTTATAATGTAACTATATGATAAATTAATGCATAATTGCAAGATAATATCAGTCTTTAACAAAAAGATTGTTTAACAAATTTAAATTTATTTTATATTAAGATGTATACAAATAGCTTTTTGCAGATTGACTCTAATTACGAAAATTCTTTTATTAAGAAGCAGTGTTGCAAAAATTTTTTTTATAGATCTTTTATGATATGATTTGTAACTTTAATTTCTTGTTATAACTCTTCTTTGTTTTTCTTATTTATAATTTAGATCGTTACTGACATAGTTCATGAGTTCTTAATCACTTTGTTAACATCACATCGTTATGGAGTTATTTTCCATGACCGAACACTGGGTGGTTCGCAAAATAAACACAATCAGCTGATCCATACGGCTCTTCAAAACTTGGAAAAGCCTTGGGAACACGAGAAGCCATCAGATTTGATTGTTAAGATAATACGTGCTTGTCCAAATCTAATTCAGTCACAATATAATGCCATTGAACCATTTCTTAAACCTCGAATATCACTTAAATGGATTTATCTTCTTAGATTTATAGAAAAGGTGAGATATCTAGGTGTTGCGTTAATTATTGTTTTAAGTACCATTTTTGTTTTTTGATCTACTAAATCTATTAAATTTTCTTTTTGTAGATAGTGAAATCAATTGACCCAATTAATTGTATTAAAACTTATGCTGTGGAATTGAAAGCAAACGATTTGATAAGTACATTACTTTCTTGGACAATCCCAAATACGATTATAAAAATTGCTATCTTACCTGGATTAGATCATGATAGTCTTTCTATTCGACATGAAGCTTTATCTCTCCTTCTAACAATGATAAATCAAGTGAAAACTATTTCTTTAGCAGTAAAACAATTTTATAAAATATCTAAGCTCCAAAATCAAATAACAGATTTCATTCTAAAGACTGTTCCTACTTTGGAGATTATTTTACAAATATGGAATCGTGTTTTTGAAGATAACAATGTAAAATCTTCAGAAAATGTTCAAGAAAGCATTCAGAATCCAGAATTGATAGATCATCTTGATATTATCTTAAATGTTCTTGATTCGTATAAAAATATATGTCCAGAGTTGTTAGATATTCCAAATGTACAGTTGAATTTGTTACTATTAAATTTAAATAGTCTTCAAGATAATGAAGACGATGAAAAAACTAAGATAGAGAAGATAAATTGTATGAAAGTGAAGGCAATACAGTTTCTACTTGCTGTAGACTCATCCATCTTTGCACCTAGAAAAAAGATTTTCAAAGAAGCTGTCACCTTTTTGATATCTTTAATCCATCAAAAAGATTTATCATGTGATAGTTATAATGCTATGAGAATGCTATTAAGTACAACGGGTTTATTTGAAATCTGTGAAGATCAGCTGGATATTTGGATCAATGGCTTTTCAATAGTAACTGATTCTAAACAGAATGAACAATTGGCACAATGGTTTATGTCTATTCTGAAAAGTACCATTAAACACATTGATAAATACATAAATATTATAATACAAACGGAAGGAACAATAAATGATCAAACAACTAATCTTAATGTTAAAAAAGCAAAGGATATAATTAATGAGTTATTTGATAAAGGTGACAAAACTCCCAGTCTCTATCAAGAATTTTCTACAGTCAATTCGTCTTTAATTAATGGACGATTTGATGTAAAGCAAGATACTATAATTGATGATAGTTTTCATGAATTTAATCAAGAAAATCCGAAAGATATTAAGTACTCAATAAAGACTAATGAACAAACTATTAATTTTGATATGGAGATAGAAAATATAATCAGTCGATTACTTAATAAAACAAATCCAAGCAACTTTTCTTTTAACAAGAATCAATCTTATAATATTTTACGTACATCGGTTTCATCTTTAATTAATTCTGATATGAAAGACATTAATGAGGCAAATAATATATTTTTCAATCAATCTGATAAAGAAAATAAGTTTTACAGAATGCAAACATGCACGGCAATGTCACCTCTTTTATGTTGTGCGTTGCAAAAGATAAATAAGAAAAATTGCAACACGATCATAGCTTATTTATCTTATGTAATAGTTCATACTCTACATTATCAAGTCATTCCAGATTTATTAATTCATATGACAACAGATTTGACTAACTTGCCAATTTATAAATATTTACAAAGTTGGTCAAGTGACAATCAACCAATTTCTTTGAAAGATACACTCTCATCTTTAGGACTATTGGAAAAACTGAGTAATATATTACTGGCAGATTTCAAGATGGACATAAATAAATTTTCAGAATTGTTTGACGATGGTTATTTGACATATTGTTTTAAATATAACGACAAAGAAGTTACTATTAGGCATTCATTATCTTTGTATAATGTCAAAACTTTGTTAAAGATGACTGTGTTTTATTTAACACAATTAGTACGGTATAAAATTTTACGGCAAACTCAAAACGAAAATTGCAAACTCATACTTGTGTTTCTCTTAAACATTTCGCAATCTATCGATTTGAATCAAGAAAACATAGTAATACTTGAAGAAAATGCAAGATGTATTTTCACTCATCCTATTCTTTTGCATTATTTTTCACCATTTTACAGAGAAGCCTCGAAAAATTCGATGGAATATATGGTCACTGAAACTATTTTAAAAGTTTTTGAATCTGTTTCGCATTTATATGTGAAACACAATTATGCAGGGATCTATAATATTTTCTTCGCATTTAGAAATAAGTTCCTTGCGCAATTGGGCAATGTCATCGAAAAAAATTCTTTGGAAGCTTGCAGTAGCAATTACGAGACTGCCATTGAGTTATTGAAATTATTACAACTGAAAATGGAAGATATTGTGAGCTTATTGTTTACTTTGGTAAAATTGGAAAAAAATGTATTTATTTCGAATGATAAGCAAAATCTGTCTATGTTTGGACATATCGTTCCAATATTGTTGGATAAATATTGCAAAGAATCAATATTGCATAAATACGATATGTTGAATAAACAGTTCGTAGAAGAATTCAGCTCATGCTTACTTTATCTGAAGACTGATAAAATAAATGTAGAAAAATGGGAAGAAGTTTTAACAAAATACTTATCTATTTTTCCACACAACATTTCCGGAATTAGTACTAATACTTTTGCGTTATTGTTAACAAAAAATATCACCGCGTCTACAATTCAGCTAATAACAATTTTGATTAACAAAAATACAAAATTGATTTCATCATTGGTAAAATATTTTCTCAAGGTGAAAAACGTGAAACAAGCAAACGTTGTATTTGCAATATTGGGCAGCAACTTAAAATACAAATGGAATGAAAAGTTTCTTCA
The DNA here is from genome assembly GCF_055798465.1 of Pogonomyrmex barbatus. Lineage (NCBI taxonomy): Eukaryota > Metazoa > Arthropoda > Insecta > Hymenoptera > Formicidae > Pogonomyrmex > Pogonomyrmex barbatus. The sequence goes on along the minus strand of NW_028297111.1, from coordinate 1,823,346 downwards.
AAGTCTTTATGAGCATTATAGCGGTGATATCGCCGCGTATATAATTGAACCACAAAAATCTGTTCCCTGGATCGAAGAAAACACTGCGGCAATCATCTATCTTATCGAGAATACTTTTGATCTTGTCCTGTGCGAGAAAATTTGCAATGATATTTCTCAAAATGGTGATAAACTCGATATGGTATCCGTCTGTTTTGTGCAATTGCTGGAAAGTTTATATAAGAAATATGAAAATCTCATAACGGCTAAAGAAAAACCTTTGATGGATCTGATAAAAATATTGTTGCGTGTGATGACTTCGACATTGAAAAAAGAATCAAAAAACACAAACAAAATCAAAATCTTATGTGAAAAGTTAAACAGAGCAGTGATCTGTTTAACAAAGACTACACATAACTTCGTTTTTACTTCGTTGAGCAGGGATTATTCATGGTCGCAATATACTAGATTCTCTTTAAAATTAGGTTTGAAAGATGCTAAGGATGAGGAGACTCAATCAAATTTATTAAAAACCCTGAGTAATTTATGTGACGTTGCTTATGGAAATAATATTAATGATGAATATGTGAAGAAATTATTCGAAATGACGACGTCCCATTCGGAATTTGTTAATGTTATGCTTGAATCATCCATTGTTAAAGGTGAATTTATTTACGAAATATATTTTATCATTCAAAAAGATATTTAATTATAAAAGATATATTTATTTATCTGATCAAATTCTTATATTTTTATTCAAATACAAATAAAAATTTGTCATTCAAAAATTATTTTTAATTAATTATTGTTACAAAAAATTGAAATATCTTGAAGGAATGTACAAATCTTTTAGACTTTTGTTTAAACATTTTAATTGCAGATGAGTTGATTGAATTACTGAAAGTACTTACTAAAAAGAATTATTCTGTAATGACTATCTCACATGTGCCTCTTTACCTTGCGGCTTATAATGCCACTCTTTGTCATGTTGATCAACGCATTTTACAAGTAAGAATCGCAATAATTATTGAGTTTATCATTATTATTGAAAAAATATATTAGAATTATATTTTTCTAGATTCTTCAGCATTATGAGTCTCATAATATTAAACTGCAGCAATATTGGCCATATTTATGGGGAAGCGCTGCAGCAACACGTTATAGCATAAAAGGAGAGACAAATACTGCTTTGTGGAGACAGCCTTCCACTTCCGAAGTCTTTAATTTGTTTGATAAGGATATTGTGAATGAAACTATAAAAAATTATCCCATACATAGAGGAATGAAAGTAAGTAATTTAAATACTTTGATAAGAAACTTTTTGGTTTATAACTTATAAATATCTTTTAATATCTTTTATAATAAATATCTTTTATAATTCTTTTTCTAAGTTTAATTTTTTATATAAATTGTAAACAGGAATAAATTCAAGAATCATATTGACATTATTATATAAATTTTTGAAGAATAGTTAAAAATTTTAATCTAGTGTCTTTTTTTCTACAGGATAATAAACTACAGGAAAGCAATAATGTATATGATCCAGCATTTTATCTACCTTTGTTGTGTACTCTATTAGCAGAAAATAATATCGTGGCATATCACAAATTGAATCAGAGTGGTGCATTAGCATTAGTATTTGCGGCGTGTTGCAGCGATTCAAGCGATGTTCGGATGGCAGCATATACTATCATCTCTAGATACTACTTTCATTTGGAAACATCTAAGTATGAGAACAATTTAAAAAATTGAAAGGATATTGGATTTTTTAATGTCCAAAAAATTAATTTTTAATTATTTTTTATAAAATAATCTTTTAGAATTATTTTGTTGTTTGAAAAATACTTATTATGTTGAAAATCTGTTATAAAACTTTGAATGAATTTTTTTTCGGAACGTATGTTTTTCTTCAATTTTATAATTTTTCAAGAATGAAAATATCAGAACGAAAATATCAAAATGTTTTTTTTTTAATGTTTGAATTAAATGCTTTACAAACCAAATTTAAGTATTTGCAAAAAGAATTTTTTAATTGCTTCAAAAAATTTGCAAAACATTAAAAAAAGATGATTCTTTCAATGGTAATTTGTCAATAAATTGTTTTCTATTTTATTTTATTTTTTATTCTATCTTTAAATTCTATCGATTGCTAAACGGCAATCAAATAAGAAAAAATAATTCATCACTACGTATGTTAATGTTTTACAATAAACAAACTTTCTTTTAAGCAAGTTTAAATATTTCATTTTTTAAATCTGTGTAGAAACTATTACTACGACATAAAATTATTTGCATTCATCGCAAGTAATTTATGTTTAATAAATAATTAACTGTATTCATTTCTTCTTGCAAAAATCCAACATCTTTTTAAACGAGAAAATTCGATCAAAACGCATATATTATACATTATAATAAACGATAAGTCTTCAACTTTTGCAACTTTAGAAAGCAAGGATTAAAACAGTATTTGATTACAAAGATTTTTAATTAAAATTTTCTTATTTATCAGGTCTAAAGAAAAATTACTATGGATGCGTTTAATTGATGCTTTGCGAAATGGCATCGTCTCTTTAAAATATCCATTGAAGGATGTCCGCCTGAGTTGCTTGGCAACTACCTTTCTAGCTAGGACTTCGCTCATCGCCAGTCAACCTCTACATTCACTTTATTCGCCATTGCATACTTTTTTAATGGCCAAAACCGCACTAGATTTAAATACAATACCAGAGCTGTTGCAATTGTTACACAGTTCACATGTGGAGCATAGTGCACATCGATATTGGATTTTGGAGAATATTCGAGATGGCATAAAAGAGGAAAACGATATAAATGTGGCCCTGAAATGCATGTTGTTCAAAATTCTTCTGGATTTTCGTACTTGCATACTGCCGGATGCAAAAGCCAAGGTAAGATAATTTTTTTTTTATCATACTTGATACTTCATGATACTTCAACTCTTACATCGAGGATTGTGAAAAAAGATTAAATATAAAATTTGTTTAGCTGGATTAGAAATAAGAATGAAAATAAGTACGCCCCAAATAATAAAAATATTATCATATATAATAATGAATTCAATAATAAAATTAAAAAGCAGTTTTCATTTTTAAGACTTGGCTTTTTCGCTGCAGTTATATTGAATTACGTCAGAAGCGAGAAATAACATGCAAAACGTTTCTTGTGCCATATACTTGCCATATAATTTTAATTTGGCTGCGTTTTGAAATTCATTGCCAGTACTAAAAATCTATAATATACATAATCTGAATTATATATTTTCAGTACTGGCAGGGAATATCGAAATGCAGCCTTTGTACTTTTGTATTTTTCCCTTAAAAACATGATATTTTCATATTCTTGTAAAAAAATATCAGAAAGTAAGATATCTGTCCAATCAATAAAAATCCAATAAATCAATAAAAAAAATAAAATAATTCTTGAAGTAATAGTCATTGCTATTAAAAACAATTAGAAATCTGATGATTTCTAATACCTGAGCAGTGTACTATTTCAAGAACTGAGCAGTGTATTATTTCAAGAATTATTTTACACTTTTACATGATCTTAAGAGAAAAGTACAAAATAAAGTTATATGACTTTTTTAAGAAACTTCTTACATTTCTTACCTTTGACATCATACAACTCATGTCACACCGCAAGAGAATCCAGTCTTAATTAAAATTATTTTCTCTCTGTATTAATAAAATGGATTTGATCTGCAAGTGTTTTTTCATTGTTGTTATAAAATTTTTTTACATTATTGAAATATTGATTCGAATTAATTTTTTTATTTTTTTTTTTAGAAACTAATTTTAGAAGTATTCGCCTCTACTACTAGAATTTCCAAAGCATCCTTGCTTCTTATACGAGGATATGGCATTCTTCCTTGGCTCCACGAAGTTATCAATCATTTGGAGATTTGTGAAGTGGAAATCAAAACTATTATCATCATAATCGAAAATATGCTGAATAGCCTAGATAGTTTGACGCAGGATGTTACTAATTACAAATCTCTATTATGTAGCATTCTTTTGTTATTACAAGTGCGTTTAAAGAAAAGAGTTTGTATTCTCTAGTTGTACTTTTTTAAGATTTTTTAAATGCTTTTTTTTTATGTAAAGTAAAAAAGAATGTGCGTATGTGTAAAATTTGAAGCGGGAGATGAAAAATAAATAATATAAAGAATATACAGGAAAATTAAATTGAATAGATTCTTAACAAACTTTATTTTTGAGAGAGATATTTATCTTTTTTTATAATCTAACTTTTTATACTTATTCCCAAAAAAGATGGTACGATTAAAATTTTGGAAAAATTTATTAAAATTCAAATTATCTTAACTTGATAAATAATAAAGATAAAAATATGTATCAAAAAGCAAAATCAAGCTACAAATGTTCATCTTAAAAATATTTGGATGACACCTGTTTGACCACGTCTCGATTGACCACTAACCACTTACAGCGCTTGAACAGTGGAAAAATTCTAGGCGCCGGCCCCTATGAGTGGCTAGTGGCTAGTGATCAATCGGGTCGTAATTAAACGAGTGTCACCTGATGACGCGCACGCGATGCGCGATATCCAATGAACGTACAGCTTTTCCAAGATGGCGCGTTCATACGAATTTCCTGTCGCCTGTGTTTTTCATTGTGCATTCAGCTTAAGTTTTCAATATTGGCCGTATATGTCGAAACATAGTCTAAAGATCCATTTTAAGCAGTATTAATAAAAAAATATAATAAAATATAAAATATCAAATTACTATTTAGAATTGCCTGTTTTATTTTTGGATAATATATTACAAATTACATAACAAAGTATATACAGAATGTGCTGTTTGAACACATAAAAGAAAACAGTGATGTTATAATAAAAAATACAATAAATATTCAAATTATTCTTAAAAATAAATAGATAAAAAAAATATATATCTGTAAAAAAAATATTTATAAAAATGGATAATATTGAACTATTATTCTTCGATACATTTTCTCACGACATTTCAGAGGTTTGTTTATATTTAGTTAATAAATATTGATTAAATCTGTGGAATAGCTGTAAAATTATTTATCTTGTTACAACTTAAAATCACATATTATGATAAATGTAAGAAAAATTATTGTTTTTTATTATGTTTGATATATTCAGATATATTTAAATGTTATACTTTAGAGGTTATAATTATTATTAGAAAAAAATTTATCATGAATTGTGACTTATATTTGTGTGCATTATTACACATTATCCATGAAGAATATAAATTGTTTAGAAGAGATTTTGTTTCAATAACTATTTGTTTAAAAATTATTCTTTAAAAAATTCTTTAGAGTTATTATCAAAAAGAATTTTTGTCATCAATATTGTTATATATGGTTTTTTATATATATATATATATATATGTTATATAATTATATACTTGTTATATATTATATATTTTATATGGAAAATTGTTAGTTAATTTTTAAAGAGATTAATCTTATTTTTCTTTAATGTTTATGCTAAGTTTAGAGAGAAATAAAGAATATATAAAAACTTCTAGATTTAAATTATTTATTCTTCTGTCATTTTTTAATTGTTTTAGATGTTATATAGCTATGTAGCTATCAGTTTTAATTTACTAATACTATTTAGTTATACTTGTACTATTTACTAATATTGTTAATTTTATTATGAATAATGAAAATTCCATAGAATAAAGAAACTATTGTCATTATATTTTAATTTTTGAAGAAGATAAATGTTTATTATTGTTAATCCTTTTCTATTTGTTTTATTGTTATAATTTTTATTGTTTTACAATAAGTCTTAATTATTAAAAAATATCTAGATTGTGCTTACAAAATTTTATAAGAAAAAAATATTTTGTAGTTTCAACAATTCTCTTTTTCTTAAAAGTTTTTGTAACTTTATATTGAATTATTACTTATATAGAAATTATTTTTTTAGGAATTGAATTTGGATTTAGTACAATTTCCTAAACCCGTTTACATCAGTGAAGTGAGAATAATTCCATTAGGTGCCAGAGTACAGGCAGATTTTCCAGGAGGAGTACGACTTGGGTAATTATGTTTTATTCTACATTTTATTATTATAAACTGTAAGAATTATTTTTGATTAAGCAATACTAATATTTAGATTTATCAAAAAATATAAAGGAGATATAATAAAGGAGATTGTTCTTTTCTAGAGCAACCAATCCTTCTCAATTTGAGATTGAGTTTTTTGTGAATGATCTCAGCAAACCTGGAGCTTCCACCTTCGAATTTTTAGGTGGTTTAGAATACAAACAAAATATTCATATACAATTGGAATGTGAACGGAAACAAATACCAACAGATGGGTTGGTGTTAAGAGGATGGTATACTACCATAACATTGGCAGTGTATGGTACTCTGACCAAGTCACTGAACAATCCCCAAGAAATCATCAGTTCAGCAGCTGGTTCCACTGCTTGTGTCAGCTCTCTAGAGGAAAATCCTGAAAATGCTGTGCAAATTTCTGAACAGCAATCGGAATGGTATTATGAGAATCAGCATCAAACAAATTTATCGGTAAGAAAATTTCCTATTATTATTTTTGTGATGATATTCACTTGAAAAAATCTTCTAAATGATAAAACGATATCTAGAAAATGTATAAAGATATAATCTAAATCTATGTCTTTTTATTTTGATATAATTTGTGACTTAACATATTTGATTCTAGACTAATTAAGTTAGAGTATTATAAAATAATTATATATGTTTTTTTTCTTTATGATCTTTTTATATAATGTTTAATTATATTTAAATTTAAATATATAATCATATTATCATCAATAGGAAACATGTGTAACAGCAACTCCACCACCACAACCAATCCAGGTAGTGGAACCATCCAGAACATCTACATCAGACACAGGAAAGACAGAATCAAGACAATGGGAAGATGAGATGTCTAATACAATAGAAAAGTCATCAAAGCGACCTTTGTCTCCTCCTGCCGAATCTCTAATTTCTTTGAGTCCCGAATCTATCTCAGCCGAAGAAGAAGAAGCAGAGCAGCAAGAAGCTGGCGAACCAGAAACTGGTGAACCTTTTGAACCCATTTTATCAGATGAGGATATAATGACTGACGATGTTCCATCTATAGTCGAATTTGAGTGTGAAACATTACAAATCGATGAAAATTATGCAATGATACCTGACTTGTTAAATTTGGAGGAATTAGAAAATTTGGAAGACACTCGTGTGAACCGTGAAACTTTGTTAAAAATCAAAGAGATTTTACAGTCACTTTCTAAGTCGGTTTCACATTTCCACAATGCATCTGGTCAGGAAAAAGAAACGTTTGTTCATAACTGTGAGACTTTATGCGCTATATTGGGGCCATTTGATTCAAATATAAATGACATTAATGATTTAACTAATATTGTCAATGCCGGTTTAGATATGGAGCTTGCTAGAGCTCAACCACAACCAGCATATAAGGTGCGTCATGTGAAAGTGGGAGTTCGTTTGGCGGAAGCTCTCTGTCGATTATCGAAGGGCCCCGAGATTCTGTTGAAAGTTGAAGCCCCGTACAAATTGTTATCCCTTTGTATGCGTGAAAACGTGGCATTACCAGTAAAACTTTCTGCTCTTAGAGCTCTCGATGCTGCATTGATCAGCCCAGTAATCGTAAAAGAGTTTTTGAAAAACAATCTGTATAAAAATGCTTTAACGATGTTAGATATGGCAAAACTAGCCAGGCTTAAATATGCTCTCAGTTCACTTTTCCGCAAAGTTCACGTATATGAATATTTGGAAGAAGTAAAAGATTTTGACAAATTTGGTTTGACAGAGCTGATGAATGCCTATGTATATGCTCCAACGTTAATGGCTCAACCTAAACGGCAGTTACCGGCTGGGGCCCAAATGGAATTTGAACGAGAGCATACTCGTAATCCTCGCACTCATCTAGTAGCTTATTTTAAACATCATAAACTAACCCATAATTTTTTACTGACATTATCTTCTCCAAATTGCAATTTACAAATGATCAAGTTAATCCGTCGTTTCCTTCTACATCTCTCAAACACTAAGGAAGGTTTACTTTATTTATTGAAGGATGTTGAAGTAATTCGATTAATATTGAAAGCTCTAAAATATGAGCTACCAGGCGCTGGACGTATTCTAGCATGGCGTCTCCAAATCGCACAGCATTTAATTCGTCTGAAACAAACTTCCGATTGGACAACTTTGAAGAAATTGCACTCCTTTCTTATTTTTCCAGACGGTTTGCGCGCCATTCTTACAGTTTTACCCTTAGCAGATTTCATAGATATTCTGATCCCTTTCTTATCGGATTCTAATCTGTGCGAATTTGCTGCCGAAATAATTTCAGCAGTTGTTCGTTATTCCGACAGAGTAGATGTTTTTCAAAATCGTGCAGAACTGATATTAGATAAAGCTCGCGAACATGCCATCCTTAAGGACGTGATGTCATATTTGACAATCGCAGCTCAACCTTCTCATTGGGATTATTGCGAAGTTTCTTCTTTAGTAACAATTATCAGAAAAAATGCTGAAAAAGCTGCATCGCTTCCTGGCCAACTAATAACTTCCTGTAGAATTTTGCATTATCTTATTTTTCCCTCAAATGACGACATTGACCCTTTAGAACCATACATTGAACTTAAATACAGAAACGCCCTGACCCAACTCTTCGCCACTGACGGTCTCACTGCTTTGATTGCCGTAATGGCAAACGTATCTGAGTTTTACGAACAACCGTTTCTTCATCGATCTGCCCTCACTGGTCGCAGAGGTATGGCATTAATTGCCTTGTTACTTCCTTGCGTGAAACTGATCAGGGCATTGCTTGAAAGACTTGTCAAGTGTATGGCGACAGATTTTAAGGATCTTACTGCCGTCGTTCCATTGCTTGGAGTCTATTCCTTGATCGAAGCTATCCCATCTAATTCAATGGTACAAACTCTGTCCGAAGAAATCGTTGGAACGCTTCTCGTCTTCACTCAAGCTGTTGATTCTGATGGTTCTGGCAATGTAGCCAAGTCGCTATGGACTCAAATGTTGGGCGAAGTTTTGAAAATGATCTCTTTTCGTCCCTGCAATTTTGTACCAGGTCTAAAGTTACTAACTCGCTTGTTACCACCTGTCTTAACACCAAAAGAAACTATCAACGAAGATGCGACAAGGATTCTGGGTCTAAGAAAGCTCTGGTCAGCACATCTTCAAGCTCAAGCTGCGAATCTTACTGAAACTCTTCGACTACTCTGCTCAAGTTGGAATGGAGAGGTTTTATTCCTTTTATCGACAGTTTGTAAACAATTAAGCGACTTGGCAGCACCGACGGCTCTTTTGGTTGGTAGATGTCTTTTAGATGGTATCCTAACCACTCCTCTAGAAAATAACGTTCCTATTCTCGCTCTAATTAATGATTTAGCCAGGCATGCACCTATGAAGGCTACTTTGTTGACACTGACTAGTCCTGCTTCTAGAGCACAAGTAAAATCCGATCAAAAATATCCACCGGTCATTGAAATGATGTGCTCTACTTTGAAAAATAGCAATGATGTTAGTATACAATACGAAATCCTTGGTATCTTTGAAACTCTATGCAACCATAGTCTCAGTCTAGTACAAGAAGATAATGAATCTTTTGAGAAGAAACTGACGCATTCTGTACCTAGCAAGGAACCTCTTTTATCTATTCTCGCGGCTCTAATTGATATCTTAGCGATTAGCACAAAATTCCAATTGGACGTGATAGAAAATACGTTGCACATCCTCTTGTCTCTCAGCAATCACAATTATGGTTTGTATCATGTAAAAAGTTGTCTGGAGAATAATCCTAGTGCCTTGCGTACACTATTGGATCATGTGTCCAGTTTGGAAGAGTCCGAAACAAATCCTATTGTAGATTTAACTGTAACCTTCTTGGAGAATTTGATTTCTTCGGACTTAGAAGCGAGAACTTTACATTTGCGTGCGCAGCAGTTAGCATATTTGATCTCTTGGGAAAAGAATAACCATCCTTTAGAAAAACTTAAACGTGCAGAAGAGCTGACAGAAATGTTGAGAGTCGCTGAAGAAAGAGAAGAAAAAGAACCTATTCCGGAGATGTTGGAGCCTCTATTGCCTACTCCAGAGGCACTATTGAATCAGTTCTCTCAGAGATGTCTTTGTACAATTAATAATAGTCCAGCCCGGATTAAAAAATTTTCATTCTCGACTAATCAGACACAAACTGAGGATACCGTTGACTTGTTGGCATTGGCTACTGAGTTACTACCCGCTGATTTTAATTTGTTAGTTGAGGCACAAAACTTATGTTCTAAAGTACCTCCTGATGATGCTACTCAAACTCTACAATCAAAACCCCAAGATGAAGAACAAGAAAATAGGACGGAAAAACAGACTTCTCCAACGGTTAAATCGAAACAGCCGTTTGGTAAGAATATTAAAAATTTATTAGGTGGTCTTTGATTTTTATATCCTTGTTCTGAAAAATATTCAAATGTTGAAGAAAAATAAAATGAAGATTTTCTAATTGACAATATTATATAATCCTTTGTGCTCAATTATGTAACGTTTTTAATCGAAAATTTGATAATTATTTTTTTTAGTAACACCGGTACGCGGTCGGACACAATTTGCTAATTCGCTACGAGGTGGACCAGTAGGTGGAGGAGTGGGTAGAGGATCCGATCCCTTCCGCTCGAGGCCGCCAAATACTTCAAGACCACCATCTCTTCATGTCGACGAGTTCGTGGCTTTGGAAACCTGTGGGGCTCAACCAACCGGTCCTACTGGATATAATAAACTTAATATTCGTGGAACATGCCCACCGCGTGCTATTAGTGGTAGTACTAGAAGTCGACCTTGGACACAAGAAATTCGTCCTACATATCTTCGTTAATTTATTACTGTTTCCTTTCTCTCTTTCATATGTATATTTATAAAATATTAATTATATATATCTACAATATATAAACTTTTTTATAAGAAAAACCGTTTTGTAAAAATATTTTGTTAAATGAATTATTGTTTTATCATTTTTCTCCATTTAGGATATTGTTGTTCAAATTTCTCGATGTTCCCCTCTAAACGTTTTAGTTTTCGAACTTTATATTTTCCCTGGAAAAAATGTTATTTTATATATAATTTTGAATGTGCATATATTTTTTTCAATTTAAAAAGTCAAATGTGTAAAAAAATAAATTAATAATTATAGTACATTTTATTAACATACCGTTGGCTTTTTTATCTTCGATAATTCTTGTGAAAACTTCTTTAAATTTTCGATAGCTTGTTCATTAGGTTTTATTTTATTTTCCATCATGTATTTCATTACAAACAGCAAATATTCAAAATTTTTGTTATGGCAAGCTATACTGATGAGAGTACTCATGATTACAGCATTAGGTTTGTAGCCAAAAATCTCTATTCCTTTTAAGAATTCTTTAGCATCTTCGTATTTTTGGCAACCAAGTGCTAAAACTCCAAATGTCATTACGTTTGGAGAAAGTCCTTTCTTTTCTGCTATGCTTATCACCTCCTAAATTGTTAAATCATAAATCATATCATATAATATCTGAATAGTCAATTAAAAATTTTGACTTACCTTTGCAGATTTATAGTCAAATCGCATGCTACGTCTTTTAATAAGCATATTAAAGAAATCTATATCTAGTTTAATATCTTTCTCATCTGCAGTTTTGATGAGTAGATTTTCAGCAGGCACTGTATTTGGAATTAAATCGAGGAGCAGTGTAATGGTTTTGGCGTTGGGTTTAACACCATCATTAGACATTCGATTTAGAAATCCTTCCAGGCCACCGAACAAAATCAGACGATTGTTGACTAACATATCGTTGATATTTATTGTTTCTTTCTGTATCTTTGTATTGATATCAGACGCAATGTTTTCTTCTTTTTTTGTTAATGAAAGGGTACTCAAAATAGGTGGAGAAGCCAGCAAATCAGGCCTTGTCCCTTCTATTAATGAAATTCTAGTCTGATCCAATCCTGAAACTAGGATATCATCAGGCTTCAAATTTCCCAAATTAGTGTCTCTGATTGCTCTCAAAAAAAGATTATAAGTAATCAAACTCCGTTTGATATTTTTTAAATGCATTAAATGCCACACAATCAGAGCATGTCGCAAACCAGCTTCCTTGTCAGAAATTGCTCCATGGAATAAGGAGTTGTAAGTGATTTCTCTGATGGGAATACGTCTATCCTTCATCTCGTCTGCCAATTGAAAGGCTTCAATGATTTTATTGTGCCAACTGTACGCCTTTATCATAGCATTATAATGTGCTTCATTCAATGGAAATTGTTTCTCATAAAGCGACTGTCGTAATCTGTTTAAATATTCCAGAGCCATTGCATCTTTATTACTTAAAGCACACGCGTTAAACAAACTAGTGTATGTTGCTGCATTCGGCTGCAATCCATGCTGTTTCATTTTATTATACAAACTAAAGCATCGCTTTATATCACCCTGTCTAGCAAAAGAGTACAATAAAAGATTATATAGATATACTGTGGGCTTGTCTCGATTTTCTTTTATTAAGTCAAGCACTTCTACAGCAGAATTCAAATTGTTTTTGGATATATATGACTTAATCATCTTAGCATACTGGCCTAAGCTCGGTTTCAATCGACGTGGAACACAAGCTTCTGTATCCTGAAATTTCTCTTCTTTTTGTTCGAGCTCATCCATTTCAAAGCGCTCAAATTTTCTGCCCGATATATCTCCAAAAACATTAGCGCTTTTTGGAAGTTTTTGTGTACAAAAATTGTTGACTGGAAATTGCAAACTATATTGCAAACATTCATTCTTAACTGCAAAAAACATATCTTCTATTAAAATCATCTTTGTATTGTATGTTTGTACATGTGTATATGCATGTGACACACACACACACACACACAAACATAATGTGCTAGGTTTTAACGGCCAAATTTTGTCAAGATATTTTATGGATTTAAATAAGAAAAAAATATTATAGATAAAGATCTGGATTTTTAAACATTGTATTTGAATTAAATAAAATGCATATATACACATTTATTTATAGTATACATAGTTCATATCATACGGTATAATAAAGTACATACATATACTTTAAGGAATTCAGCTTGTGTGATTTCAAAGATGATACATGATTATATTGATTCATTTCCAAATGGTAACATTAGTGATATTTTTTAAAAGCATTATTTTTTAAAATAAAATCATAACTTTCATATAATTCTTTTTATTACTCTAGATATAAAAGCATTAAAATTAAAGAAATCAATAGTTTATAAGATATTTTATACTTTTTTATTCCTATACTTTATTGACATAATTGAAATATAAAATATCTTGTAAATTATTCATTTTTTAATAATCATACTTTTTATAAACAAATCAATTGGCATAAAGAAAACAGTTGTTTAAAAAAGGTATACTTGTATATTGCAAATTACAATTTTCAAGTAAGACAATATAATAATTTTTTTATAAAGAATTGAAAATTGAATTGATTAATATATTCAACAGTAATATATACATGAAATCTTGTTTAAAGAAAGGGAAACTAGTTCTCTTCTATGACCTGCATATTCGGCAATAGTATCATCACATAAAAAATTCCCAAAAAATTCTGAATCCTAAAAAAACTTAAAAAACTTTTTATCTTTAAAAAATTCCAAGAAAATATCTTTTAACATTTTATGTGATCCATCTTGTATTATAATATAATGTACTTGTATTATAATGTACAGTAAAAATATTTTTATTTTCTAAAAAATATCAGAAAAGAAACGATTTAAATTATTTGACAAAATATAATATAAATTACAGAATATTTTTGTATTTTTTTTTTACTTACGTTGTTGTGGATATGTAATCAAATAATTTAACTCGTTGACATAACCTATGACATTTTTTAATTTGATTGATGTACGAAACATTTTGCAAAGAATAATATACACACTAAAAAGAGTACTTATTTTTAATGGAACATTTATTTTTAAACAAAACCGTATTTAACTTAAATATATCAAGTAGGATAAATTCAAAGACATGACACATTCAATAAATAAAGCCGGCGACACACAGTGTTTTTTTGGCTGCTAGCAGAAAGAAGTCTAAAGGTACCTTTTCATGCTGACGCTCGATGCTCATTTTAGCGTCAAACTAGATCACGTGATCAAAAATGACCATTCAGATTTCACTATATTAATTTTGATCATGTGATCTAGTTTGACGCTAAGGCTGTGTTCGTAAATTCATTGTCAGTACTGAAAATCTATAATATACGTGACCTAAACTATATATTTTCAGTACTGGCAGTGAATATCGGAACGCAGCACTAGTGTCTATCCCTCTACTAGAGGTTTTCTAAAAATGAATTTTTATTAGTGATCATTATAATTTTTCTACAAATAAGAATTCTAGTTAATAAATAATACAGTTATTGCTGTAAAATAATTGATTTCAATGATTAATTTTGTTTTTTAAATGAACGGATGCGCATGTTAAGCATAAAATTTATATAATTCTATCTCGCAATATTAACCTTAATGTTACATTTCAACATGTTACATGAGTATGTATAAATAGGTATAAAAGTATATTTTTATTTTGTTAAAATATTTGAAAAATTTTTAAAAATCTGTTTGATATTCTTAAAATTGAAAGCATTTTTTATCTATCATGATTATTTGTGTATAGTTTTGACTATTTGTATTAATTGAAAATATTTTATCATATAGATACAAGAAATTTTGTACAAGTGGTTTGAAATTATTAACACAGTTTGTGTCTTCAAGATATTCTGGTACACTATCTAAAGCAGAAATAAGAAAACGGAAGAATCAACTTTTCGATGAAGAAAAGCGAAGGCAACATTCAGAATTAGGTAGAATTCAAAAGATAGAAGTGAAATATAAGTCAGCTGAGGATGAAATTGTTATGGTGATGAATCAGAATATCTCTACACCATATGATTGCGCTAGACATATTTCTGAAAGTGTTGCTAGGATGTCTGCTATTGCTCTGGTGGATAACCACATTTGGGATATGCATAGACCACTTATAAACAACTGTGAGTTACAACTAGTAACCATGCAAAGTCCACGAATAAATGCAGTTAATTATGCTTTCTGGCGGACTTGTTCATTTATCCTGGGTGCTGTGGCAGATACTGCTTTCAAAGACCATATAAATATATACTTACATAGCTTTCCTGTTCCAACAATTAATTCAGGTAGTTTTATTTATGATGTATTTATTGATTTGCCAGACTGGCAGCCAACTGATTCTGAATTACGTGCTATGTCTGCACTCTTTGTTAAATTAACAAATCGTGAAATACCATTGGAAAGGTTAGAAGTACCATGCAGTATTGCATTGGATATGTTTCAGGTAAAATAGAATAAGATTAATTGATAATTTATTAAGAATGTCAATTAAATTTTGTGCATAAATTTCTATTTAAGTACGTGCGCATATGCGCGTGTGTATTATTTTTGTAATATAACAGATACGAAATATATAGGATAAAATAAATTTTTCCATTTTTTATATTTCTATGAATTTACGATAATTTAAAAATTGAATATTTTGCAAGAGATTAAAGCAAATTGTATGAAAAAATTTGTTTTAACACTTATTAGAAAGACGTTTCACATACATAAAACTGATTTGTTCAAATATTTTTATATTTCTATTTCCAGGATAATCCTTTTAAATCTCAGCAGATACCCAATATTGCTAAATCCAATAATAACAATAAAATAACATTATATCGTTTGGGAGACCATGTGGATATTAGCAAAGGCCCTATGGTGGGTAATAACGGCTTGATAGGACGTGTTACTGTATCAGCAATACATAAACTCACAAATGGACCTATAGATGGTCTGTATCGCTTTCAAGGCATTGCCCTGCCTAAAGGTGTCCTACTTAATCATTTTGCCTATGGTATCCTGGAAAAACGTGCTAAGAAACTAAACACTTCTACATGGCAACCTCAAATAGAAGATGAAACAATCAATATAGCGGCACCGCGAATTAAACAGTCTACAATCTAAGAAAGTTTTCATATAAATAAATACATCTTTTACTGGTGTTAAATGTCATATGTTATTCTTTAATTTTTTATTACATTGTTATTTTCTTACTAGAATTAGAATTAGAAGATAGAATTAAAAGATAGAAGAAGATATTAAAGAAAAAAAAAATATAAGGAAAGATGTCTGTTCATAAATCAAGTTCATGGTGCATCATGAAGAAATGTAACGATAATATTACAGAGAAAAGACATTAAATGTACATTAGTATAATTTATTAGTTAATTAAAGGAAATGATAAAAGAGAGGAAAAGTGAAATATAAACTTAGTGATATAAAATTTGTTTTTTTAACTAGGCAATTTTTGAACTAGGCTGCGTTCCGATATTCACTGGCAGTACTGAAATATATAGTTCAGGTCACGTATATTAGATTTTCAGCCCTAGTGTATGTAATACATCCGTTGTACTTAAAACGAAATATATTTGAAATTGATGAAAGCGAGATAGAACATTTTAGTGCAGTTCAATGCAGCAATAAAGAGCAGATCCCTGATTGGTTACCTATTTAACTCGCGCATGTGTAGTTCAATTTCGTACACATCGGCTGCGTTCCGAAATTCACTGCAAGTAATCTGAAAATCTAGTCGATGGCTGCTTATATACTATTGTATATACTGTATTGTATATACTGCGCTAATATTTTGCTTCGTGGAATAGAGTGACATTTTTTCTGCCGGATCTTTTTATTTCATATAAAATGTATTAAATAATTTCATCAATGTTGGAGCTGGAAAAACTAAATTGAATAATTACCTCTTTATTGATATTAATTCATAATAATTTTATTTTTATTTAGTAGTACTGTTGCATATTCATCATATCAATTTAAGAGCAATTGTTAATAATGGTAATTTAATGAATTAATATATGAAAATTTACATTAAAAATATAAATTAAAAATGGTGAGATATGTAAAATACTTTTATTTTATATATATATATATATATATATATATATATACATATATAAAATATATATTTTAAATACATAATTTTTATCGCATTTAATAAATATATTTTGTTTTCTTATTATAGGCACGAAATGCAGAAAAGGCTATGTAAGTATGATACTATTGTATAAACTTATTATATATTTGTTAATACATTTTAATTAATTTTTAATATGTTTAATTAATATTGTCTCTCAGACAAGGAAAAAGAGAGAAAGCGGCATTACTTATCTTCTAATTCGAAGAGAGAGTGTGATTAAACTATATTAAATGAAATAGTTTAAAATGAATTCTATTTCAAGCATAATGATTGATCATAAAAATTATCTTGAACCTGTTGAAAAACAAAGAGATGCTTAAATTTTTTACTTTTAATATGAATATTTTTATATAATGAACATGTAACATTATTCAGAATAAATATGATAATGTATAATTTGACCAAATCATAAATTATATGAATCTTTTTTTGAAGTTTCCTATCAACCTGTTATTTTTAATTTAATTTTTGACTCTTACATTAATAATTTATATGTAACAAGATGTTATTTGATCACAGTATTTGATTATATAAAAATCAGAAATTAGTCATATTAGAATTTTAAAGTTTAAATTAAACTATTTAATTTAATGTTTTTGTTATGACGAATTATTTTTATGTTAAAAAAAATGGATGGTTATTTATGGCAAGACATTCATAACATTTCACTGTATTTTATATATATGTATATATATATATATATATATATATATATATATATGTGTACATAAAATTAATGTATATAATATTGATAATAATTTTAGGACAACACTTGCTCGTTGGAGAGCAGCACAAAATAATGAAGGAATAAAGAAAGAACAAGAACGGAGACCATATCTAGCTTCAGAATGCAGAGACTTACGCAAGGCTGAAAAGTGGCGAACTCAAATAATTAGAGAAATTGCAAAGAAAGTTGCCCAAATTCAAAATGCTGGCCTTGGAGAATTCCGTATTCGTGATTTAAATGACGAGATTAATAAATTGCTTAGAGAAAAACGACATTGGGAAACACAAATAAAAGAGCTTGGGGGGCCTGATTATTCTAGAGTTGGACCTCGTATGTTAGATCATGAAGGACGTGAGGTGAAGTTACAAATATATTTTATATCTCTGCAAACTGTCAGAAATTTATCAATTGTTTATGTATTTTGATTAAATTATAGGTTCCTGGTAATCGAGGTTATAAATATTTCGGCGCTGCTAAAGAATTACCAGGTGTTAGAGAATTATTTGAGCAAGAACCACCACCACCACCTCGAAAAACTCGTGCAGAATTGATGAAGGATATCGATGCAGATTATTATGGTTATATGGATGATGATGATGGGATCCTGATACCATTGGAACAAAAAGCTGAACAAGAAGCAAGAGAAAAGTGTATTAAGGAATGGATATCTCATGAAAAGGAACTGGAGATTGATATTGAGACAACAGCACAGAAAGTGATTCCTTCACAACATGATATTCAAGAAGCTCTATTGGCTAGAAAAAAAAAAGAACTGCTGGAAAAATATGGACTAGATTAAAATGCAGGTTGAAATTTTATTTAAAATATGGATTGAAGTATTAATTGCGATATTAACTATTAATAAATTTATTCTTAATTTAATTATATATTAGAATACATTTTTATAAAACGCGATAAATATAGTTATTATTAATTTATAAGCATATAATAACATTGATCAAGATAATTAGTTTGTGCAGTAAACATTCAAATTTGAATGTTGAGAGAAACAGGTGCCATAGATGAAAATATAGATAAAAAGCCAAAGATAGTCTGTTTATAATCTTCGCGATATCTGATATTTTTCTTCTTATCATCTTGTGTAATAAATAAAACTATTCAATAACAAATCTATTCAATAACAAAATAAAATAACAGGGTAGATATATTACACTAAATTTTTCTTGTAAGAAAATTTAAATATCTCCTTTCCAATAAATACTTTGCTGAAATATTGCGAAGATATTCTAGATATTTTGACTTTAGCTCCCTTATCCTTTCGATACTGCAAACATCGATTAAGGAATAATTCTTATTTAATTCTGGAGCATAATAACAAAATTAGAATAATCAGATTTTCAAAAAATAAAAAAAAACAATTTATTTTAAAACAAACATGAAAATTGTATTAAATTTTGGAACAATTCTGTTTTAATCGAAAAAATTACAAATGAAAAAATTCGATTACTTAAAATATTAATAATATGAAATTTAATAATGTATGTAACAGATCCTTTGTAATTTATTTTTGTCTGAATCTTAAGCTGATGATTGTTAATTTCTAGGTGTTAAAGAATATATAAAAAAGTGAACTTATCATGAAAATTTTGCCGGATTTTCTAAAGATGTAATATTGCAAATCCCAGTGGGATGAAAATATAAAACAAGACAAATCTTGTAATTTTTCATATTTTATGTCTATCTAACAGCATCGGCTTATCTCTCAAAGTGAAAAACATGGTAAGATTAACATTATCACAATTTTATTTTACACCATTATTTACTTGAGAGAGTAAAAGATCTAAAAGTTACAAAACTACTTGCTAATTTAATATATGTTGTAATGTATTACTCAGACTCAAGAAATGTGCTGATTGGAATTCTTAGGATTTCTTAATTTCACTCTGTGTTATAGAAAACAAATATTTGATAATCTTAAATTGAGAGAATGACATATTATATCTTTAATCGATTTAAATATTTAACGCTTCTCTTCTTTTAGCATCGTGCCGTTTATAAGCAGACTGTACATTTATACGATAATATTGTTAGGACTCAGAGATACTCTTTAAAATAATATCAACTAACAATATGTGAAACAAATCGCTACAAATGCTACGTGTACAGGGTGTCATTTTAGACAGCTTTATATATATTTCTCATAAATTTGTCATTATACAAAATGTATAAAATGAAAATTTTTAAATTTTAAAAGAGAGATGTGTTATACTCCTATTGATATGATGTTGATGATGAACAATTCTTTGAAGATCACATGAAAGTTATTTTTTTTTCAGTAGAATCTGATTTTTTTTTTAATAATGTGATATCTTTTGTTATTTCATATAAAAATAGTAAAGTTATCAAAAAAATCAATAGTTTGCAATATTTTATACTTTATTCTAGCATAGTCTGACATAAAATGTAAAATACTTTGTAAACTATGAATTTTTTTATAATTGTAGAGGTATTTCTTAATAAAAATATCTTCATATGCAGAATAATTGCAGATAAATCATATTATGTAAAAAAATCATATTCTATTTAAAAAAATAACGATGATTTTCATAGGATCTTCAAATAGCTATTCAATATCAAACTAATAGCATTATAATACTCTCATAAACTTTTAAAACTTTTATCTGATATATTTTTTCGTACAATGTCATGATTAGAAAATACATAGTTGTTTTCATTAAAATTAGACACCCTGTATACAATACAATTGATATACACATAATATACATGTACATATGATACTCATAATTACAGTATACTTGAAATATCGATTATTTTGCCATTTAGCCCGTTTTTTTTTATGCTATAAAAAATATATAATATTTTTAATAAAAATAATAACGCCAAAAATGTTTATGTCGATTCATACAGACTTAAAAAAGATTCAAAATTTTAACAATATAGTAAATTCAATACAATAGTAAATTCTTGAAAAGAAAAAATACATAATCAGTATAGACTGAAAAATTAACTTTAGAAATAGAAATAATTTTCTATCTTAATATGAATGATTTGCTTTTGTATTTTTATATTCATATAATTTTTTAAAATTGTTATATAACACAAACTCTTTTTACACACACACACACACACACACACACACACACACACACACATATGTGTATTTTTACACATATATATATATGTAAAGAGTTTATGTTATATAATAACAATTTTTCGTATCATAAAGGAGATTCTGAGTCCTTGCAATTATTTTATTTCTAAAATATAAATGAAAAAATAGTTCGAGCATGGATCAATATATAATCATGATGAAAATTTACTACTAGAGGCTTGAAAAAGTCAAGCATTAAATGATTCACAATATCTGTTTATCTGTTAATCAGTCGCTGGCTTTGTCCGCTGATTCAAGGGTTCCTTAATGATATTGATCTAAAACTATTTTCCATATTACTATAGATAAACCTTTATTTTAATAATATTAATATGAAATCGCATAAATTATTCTGATCATGCTCAGATAATTGAAAAAAATTTGTATAATTTTTAATATGAGAAATAAAAAGCTAATCAAACTTTTTTTAAAGATTTTAAAAAATTATGAAGATATGAAAAGAATAAATATAATATTTGCTAAAGAATAAGAATAGTATTATATAAGAATATAAGAATATAAGATATAAGAATAGTATTTGTTAAAGGATGTATATTTTTAATTAGTTTAAAAATCTATAAGAAAGAAGAAAAAGAATGAAATATATATGTATAATTTTTTATTATGCTGTATATTTTTATATTAAATAATTATAATTATAATTTTAAATTATAATTATAATTATAATTTTATTAAATAATTATTATTAATTTTATATTATATTAAATAAATGTTTCTCATAATCTAACTTGAGCATAAATTTATCGCCATATCTAATTTTCTATTTTTTTGTTTTCTAATGTATTATAACCAGAGTTGGGAATATTACCTCAAAAAAGTAAGGCGTTACCGTTACCGTTACTTTTTGTAAAAAATAACTTGTTATCGTTACTTACATTACTGATTTTAAAAAATAACGCGTTATCTTTACCATTACTTGAAAAGTAACGATTCGTTACTTTTTCGTTACTTTTTTTGTAACACTAAAATAAGTTTAATTAGATTTTAAATTTGTGTTTGTATTTTAAATCTTAAAATTAAATGGAAGTTTTCTTTTCATGCAATAATACTTCAACATTGCAATTTAAAAGATTTCAAGTTTTTATATAATCAAGTTTCTATATAATTCTAATATAATATTAAAATATGACATGAAAAAATTAGAAAAAACTGTGTGTATATGTGTGTGTGTGTGTGTGTGTGTGTGTGTGTGTGTGTGTGTGTGTGTGTGTGTGTGTGTAGTATGTGCTAAGATTTCAAATAAAAAGGACAATACGTTTTGGAATAAAAAAGTAAGTGAAGAAGTAAGTAAATACGCCACTAACAATAAACGCGGTCAGCGTCATTTTATTTATTGAACAAATATAAAGATAATAAGATCGGTCTCACCATTGGTCTGTTCCAATGGAATAATTAAGTTTAATTAGACATACTGAGACTAATCTAGGACTAAAGTAACGATAAAAATAATGACAAATTTGTTACCGTTATTGTAAAAATATAACAACATTACTGTTACCGTTACAAATGGAAAAAAGTAATGGAAGCGGTAACGGCCATTATAGGTAACGTATTATTTTCCAATCCTGATTGTAATTATGATGGAGGAACCCCTTGCTAAAAAATTCTAATATTAATACATAAATTATGTCATATTTTTTGCGTGATTGTATATGTTTCTATTTCAATTATAATATATTGATTCTACAATCACATTTATGTTTACGAAGTGCGTTTTGCGAATCATTGTGCGTCATTGAATTGTCATTCTCGTTGAATTGGTCTCGTATTCCATTTCGAGCCGAAATCTTACTAAATCTTCACCGTCGTCATGCCATAGCCTGTGCATGTATCAATCCATTCTCGAACCATCTTAAGCATCAATACCTATCTCTTAATTTTATCTTATTACTATATTTGTTATTAATTTGTTATTAATCCATCCAAATTTTCTTTTTAGGCATACTTGAACGAAACATAAGATATTAGTTAAACATTAAAAAATTGAATTAAACGGATTGGTTAGTGTATCATATAAAATCATATAAAATAAATATACAATTATTAAGAGCATCTCAATAGACAAAATGTGTGATATAGATTCTATAAAATAATAAAAATTGATTTGCAAAATAATAATATAAAATATTCTAAGGACATTTAATTTAATATTAGCAATGTTAGCAATATTTAATGTTAATTTATTAACAATAATATAATTTAGTAGCTATAAATTGTTGATTTTATTTAAATAGGAATGTTTTTTTCTTACATAAAGTTTGTTATTATTTTGGTCAAGTTAATTACACATATATTTTAATCTTAGCTTAAATTGTCAACTAAGCATTAAATTAAACTCTCATCATCATCAGACATTGATATTTTTTTTTTAAATTAATGTTATTATGCATACTAATTCTTACTATCTATGTTTCATTCATGCATGCCCAAGTTATAATAGTGTAATTTAAACAGAAATTGATTTTATTAAACCTAAAAAAGCAATTATTATGCTTCATAACTTTTTTTGTTGAATATATTTCTTGTCTTCATAATATTTTGTTACATCACAATTTTGAGATATCTGAATCAAAATGATCAAAAAAGTTATGTTAAATGAATACTACAGTATTCCTATAGCATATAATATATTGAAAATGGAATGTTTATAATCTATTCGGAATTAAACACACACACATACACACACACACACACACACACACACACGCGCGCGCGCGCGCGCGCGTACGCGCTCACAGGATGTTCCACCTTAACTTTCACATTGAAATATTTTAGAAAATATGAAATATATAGAAATGCATTTCAGACAAAAGTTATAAGATCTTGAAAGTTATATGATTATGATATTGATTCATTTATAGATAGTTGCTAATAAGATTTTTTATGGGCGTTATTTTTAATGTTATTTTATGGAATTATATATAAAATGAAATTATATATTATATATTAATTTTTTGTTACACAATATAATTTCTCTAGTTATGAATATAAAATGTTACGATACAATTATTACAATAGTTTACGATATTTTAGACTTTAATCTGGCATATTCTAACATAAAGTATAAAATATTTTATAATTGACTTTTTGACAATTATACTTCCATCTTCATTATAAAGATTTTACGTGACAGAAATTATATGATTCCGTTTAAAAAAATATGGTTGTATGTGATATGGTGGATAAATTGATAATGACACCATTTGCGAATGAATTAATATTATAATCAATATCATGTGGCTACCTCGAAATTTTATAAAGTTTGCTTGAAATGTTTTTTTCAATCTATTACATTTTTCGAGATATTTCGATGCGAAAATTAAAATGGGACTGTGTGTGTGTGTGTGTGTGTGTGTGTGTGTGTGTGTGTGTGTACACGCAACATTTTGTTAAAATTTTCAATCATTAAAAGAATTTATTTTGGAGATTAAACTTAAAAAAATTTCTCCGATTCCTCAGAATATCTATTATTATAATTATTAATTAAGTTCTAGAAGCTTTTAAGTACTGAAAATGGTCATATGGATTGATAATATCTAAAGCGAAAAAATACATAATGAAAATTCTTATAAGTTATATTAAAAAAAATAAAAAAATACAATTTTGTCCAAAAATATTAAGCCTACATTTTCCTATTTTTTCTTCTATATTTTTTTGAATTATCTAGAATCTTATCTCTTCTTTTATCTATGTTTTTCATTTGCCATGAATTATTTTTATTTCAAAATCTTTTAAATTTGTATATAACAAGTTATACATAACTGATAACCGATAGGAAATATATAGAGAAGAGAGTTCCAGATAAATAAAAAAAAATACTTAATATTATAAATACTTAATACTTTTGAGCAAGGCTTATAGTTTTCTATAAAATAATATTTCTAATTTATACAAATTTGTAAAATATATCGAACTCTTGCTTTGATAATTAATAAATTAATAAATAATAAGTACTAATAAATAATGAAAATACAATTTGATTTTTATATATTTTTATTTACCATAAATATAACTTTATAAATATTATTCTTTATTTATCAAAATAAAATGAAAGTTTGTATTTTACACATCTATTCTCAATCTCTTCATCAATTGCAAATCTTCAGCGAATAAATATATGTTAAAATGACACCAAAATTTGATCAAAAATATAAAAAAAAATGATCAAAAATGACCAATATAACAACATTAAAATAATATAAGAAAGACGGACAAATGTCACGGACCGATGTCAATATTTAAGTTATTAGAAAGACGTTATTTTTTAACTTTTTCAACTTTTTAATGACATTTTAATAACATTTTGAATGTTTTAATAACATAAAATAACGCACACCCTTCCTTCTTGGAGATACAATTATTACTGGCCATCTTGTATATGTAGAAAATTATAAGAAGTTAAAATGAATTTGTAACAAATGTTTGTTTTTACATTTTTAATTAACAATTACACAGAAAAATTAATTTATAAAAAAATAATTTAAAAATTATGTTTTTGTAAAATATCATTAGACATCACGAAGAAAAACACTATTTTAAATTTTATTTGATTATGTAACATCACTAGATAATTAGTGACATCATTTTAACAAAGATATGGTACTTGAAAATGTTATTGAAAAATATTTCTATTTTAATTTATTTTGTAAGAATTTTGTAAGTATTTTATAAAAACTTTTATTATATATTTTTTCGCTTTGTGTTGAATTAATAGGAGCTTTAAATATCAAAAATAATTAAACATTTTTTAATTGTTTTCAATTTTAATTTAAGAATTTTTTAAATGTCTAATATTAGCCCTACTACTAAGTTCGCTTATAAATTTTTGTTGAGAAAATTTTTAACAAATGTTTTATAAAATCTTTTGCAAATTTAATTATCTGAACCAAATATAAAAATTATTCAAATTAATAATATTAATAATAACTGATATAATACTTAAAAGTTTCTGATTTTTGCAAAATTTATAATAGAATTTTTAAGTTATTAAATATAAATATTAAATATAAATTTAATATTAAAATTAATAAGTGTAGAATAAGATAGAAATAATGTTTGGTAGATTGTCAATAATATATAATAAGTTGACTTGCAATTTTTTGGCGATAAAATAGAGATAAATCTTTATTAACTTATAAATAAGAACTTAATTAATCTTTATCTACCTTTTCAAAATAAATTCTTTTTTGGATATTAGTTCTAATAATGCATTTAATTCCGAATAGAGTAAAAGTTTATCAACATATAATATGGAGAATTACATTAAAAATTTTTTATAATTTCAATTTCAAATTTCTGAAAATTTTGATATAAATATTGATATAAATAAAAAATGATTACTTTTCCTTTAGATTTTCTTTTTAATTACATAATAAGACTGGATGTAGAGATACAAAGAAAAAAACGAATTCATATTCAATGATTTAAATAAATAAATACATATTGTGAAAAGATATAGATCTGCACATCGTGCGTAATATTCGCGCATGTAGATCTATTAATTTAGCGCTATATTAACTTATATGAATAAACGGGTCAAATATTGAAGCTGAATATACAATTATATACGATAAGAGAGGTTAATATCGACAATGATAAAATGGCGCAATGATAGATTTACTGTTAGGAAAACAATATTATTAAATTCAATTATTCAATAAAGAAAAAAAATTTTTTGATAATAATTTTGATTCAATTTATCTATTTCCAAATCAAAGCTATGCAATAATAACTCATTGTGTCGATATTATTGTATTTCAGAGCGGACACACGAATCACTTCTACAAATTCAGAAAATTCCTAAATTTTTTAATTTTACAAATAAGAATTTTTTACTTTCTAAGAAAATATTTACATTAATAATGTTCCTAATATTAAAATATATTAATTTTTCAGAAATCTATTATTAAATTTTTTCTAAATTTAAATAATTTTTTTCAGATCTTAATACAAATAGAATTAAATCAGAGATTTAATTTTATTGATTTTTAAAAATATTTTATTAAATCACAGAAATTTTTTGCTTTTCCTGGGATATTTTAATAATTGAAAATATGAAAAAAATTAATTTTTCTACAATATTTTTCAATCCATGTCAGGATATTTTTTGGATTCATATAAAATATTAAATTAAAATTACTAAAAAATTTTAGATTTTCTATCGTATAGCCACTCTGTCTCTGAAAATATAAATATAAAGATAATAATTATAACTATTTTTTTTTAATGACGTCGTTTGGATACTTATATATCATAACAATTTTTTTAGCGCGGCATGAAAGGCATAAAGTAAAAAATAAATGATTCAGACTAGCAGAGGCACATATTGAGTCGGAGAGCATCGTATTATATGACAGAACAGGTACGATAATTGGGTTGGTTAAACGCTAAGATAACGATCATATTGATCGTCGAGACCCTTAACATATCGAAGACTAGCCACACTGCTTCCATCAGCGTATCAAAAAGTGAATGTACTTGGTACATTTAGAGTTTATAACTCAGAATTTAGTATTTCAAACAGAGCATCCCGAACAAAACAAAAGTCCAGAAAGGAGTGTCTACATAATTCAGAAGATGCTCTAATTACCAATTGATTTTTAAATTAATAAGTTCTTTAGAAACTAATTTAAAATTGATTGAAAGTTAGAGCGTCTTTTGAGCTATTTAGACAGTTATATATTTAATAAGACAGTTATTGTTTAATAAAGCTAAAATATTAAAACATCTTTTAAACATTATGATATTATATAATATTTATGACTTGTTTTGTTCTTAACAGATGTAGAAATTAGAGTGTTTTTATGATGCTATTTGGACTTGTATTTGTTCGGGCTTTGGCGGTTGACAGACCGACTGAAATATTGACTTCTGTTCTTCAATCAGGCAGTACACGGCATGTCCCCATGAGATAAGGAGAAAGAATCATAATTGATCTCTCTTGAGATAAGCCTGCCGCAAACAATTCTTTTCTAGAAACTGATTACTAATTAAATTATTTTGTGTTCAAATAATTACATTAAGAATGAATCTCTGAGAAGCACTCACACAAAGTTGCCTCAGGGACGCAGTAGCGAGTGCCAACGTTGTATTTGTGTTGGTTGTCTTGCGGTTCGCATATCATTCCAATGTTGTAATTCTTCGGAGCCAGAGCTATTTAGACCCAAAGAAAGCCAACCAATCATTTCTCGTCCTTTTCTGCCCATTCCACTTCGTCGTCGGTTGTACACAGATAAAAAAAGTGTTACATCTCCCAATTGAAACAATGCGACCTATGTTCAAAAATAAAATGTTATATATCACGCTTCATATAATTACATTTTAAACTTGAATTATTGTTAAGTTAGAACTTTAAAAAATTTTCGCTAATAACAATTAGTAATAATTAATCGCGCTTTGAAATTAGATAAAGACTAAAAGTGAAAGTCACTCAACCAATCACTCCACGCTAAAATTTTCAGTCATCTAAATAAAATTTCATGACAATAATTGCTATCAAGGAATCAAACAAACAAATAAATATTTCATTTTTACTATTATACATTTAACTATAGTTCATAGTTGTAGTTTTGTTTGTTGCGACCGGATACCATTTATATATATATATATATATATATATATATATATATATATATATATATATATATATATGTATGTATATAAGGGAATATATATAATTATATTAAAATTATATGTAATAATATATACTTATATATATATAATGTTCAGCCATAGCAAAAACTTATATCATAGCAAAAAGATTAATTTAGCTGCAAAAAGTATGTGTGTTTCATTGGTTAAGAAAATACATAATTGTTTAAAAAAAAAAATTGGAATTATACTCGGAGAAAAAAATCGTACTAGTAACTAGAAAGTGGCACACAAATAGTGTCTCAATTATGTATAATAAAACTGTAATAAGAACAATCAACAAGTTATATGAATCGAGAAAAGTAGTAATATTAATCATTTAAGTAATATTAATTATTTAATCATTTGTAGTAAATCATTAAATAAACTAATATATATATATATATATATATATATATATATATATATATCTTTGCTATCAGTATGTATTTTTTAAACTTATCTCAATGATACTATGCATTACGTTTCACAAAAATATTTGTCTAAACTAAAAAAATATAATGTTATGTTTTATTTGTATGAAGTTTATATAACTATGTAATTAAGTCGCTATTTTATTATCAATTAATAATTCATATACATTATTATCGTGACTATATTTTTATCGTATTCAATATTACTTTGGTATTTACTACTTTGAAAAACTAACAAATACTTAAATTTCATAATTGTTATATAATTGGCAGACCTATTTATTTTCTATTAGGCTATATTAATAGATAAAATTAGAGTCAATAACTAAAACTACATATTTAAAATAAAAATAAAAGAGTCAAGTCAATAAATAAAAAATGTTTCCATAATTAATTTTTTCGGTAATGAGAAACAAATTAAATCAAAGAATAAAACAAAATCAAATAATAAATTAATTTTACATATAAATAAATATTAATAATAAATCATATTTGTGTATGAAAATTGTGAGTATAATTGATATATAGGTTTGAAATCAAAACAGCATTATAACTAAGAAATTTGATCAATAATATTATAATTATTTATTTATCATATATAGAAATCAAAAGTTTCCTTTTTAAATTTTTGCATAAAAGCCTCTTATAGCTATAAAAATACGTCCAATATACAATCTATTTTTTAATGTATTTTTAATGTATTTTTTCATTTTAAAGCAGACATATTTTTCGCATAATCTTAATTTTATGTCTTAATGATTGCAACTATCATTCCACATAAAGTGAACAATTTTTATTTAAACATTTGAGCTAAAAAGTTAAAAAATGAGAAAGTAAGAAATTTTATAAAAGTTACCTGAAATATGAACATTTCTTTGTAGAGAGGATTTGGTTGGGCACGTTTTAAACCGGTCTTTGATCGGCCCATTTCATGATTGTTACTATTAATAAGAGCCAATTTAACATAAGTGTCGGGAGGTTTTGTATCGTTTCCACCTCCACCACGAAAATGAGAACCCTTGATTATTTCAACTGATAAGCGACCTGTTGTGCCATTATATGCTAAACCAATTAGGATTTCAGCGATACTGCCTCCTTTCATGCTGCTGCTATATGGTGGTATAGTCGGAGAAGCATATGATTGGACTGATTGCTGAGATCCTGTAGAATCGCTACGAGTGAGACTACTAGTTGTTCCCCAATCCTGTGCCTATAAGGTATATATATATATAAAATTTTTATGTGATACGAATATATTATCATTCTTATATTAATATTGTGTGTGTGTGTGCACGCGCGCGCGCATACACACACACACACACACATATACACATGTATATTACTCTCTCTACATTATATAGAAAGTTCTGTAACTAATACAATAAGAAAAATAATATGTGTAAAAGTTGAGAATATAGAATAAGAGGTGAAAAAATAATGATATATTCACATTTTTTTAAACTGAATTGATGGATTGAATGTATAGAAGTAATTGTGCTTGTGTGATTTGCACATGTATATAAAAAAAAATTATATATATATATAAATATATATATAAATATATATATATATATATATATATATATATATATATAAAATGCATATATGTATAAATTTAAACTTAACTAATTACTACCTCTGATTAATATTCAATTGTACATATATGTAATATACGTATAGTGATAATAAATAACACATTTTATGTATTCACTAATATTAAAGAAAAATTGTTGTTGTCTATTTAAGCACATTGATTCATGATCAATATTTTTTCTATACATATTATATATTATGCATTCTTGTATGCATGCATATATATTGAGACAGTAACCAATCCTTTCTCTAATATTTACAAATAAATAAAATACTAATAATATATTAATAATCGCGTAATTCATAAATAGGTAATTAAGTTTGTAATTAATAAACTAAAAAAAATCACAGAAAGTTTTATTACTTAGATTTTTGACAATTTGTTTGCTGCAGTATATTTTTTTGCAAAATCAAAAAATTTAAGATATAATATAAGATATAAGATATTCTATATACAAAATGTTTAAAAAATATACTATAAACAAATATACTATAAACAAAAGTAAATCTTTTACATTATTTAATCATTTCTGATTTAGTGTTAATCTTTTAACATATGTTTACTAAACAATTTTTATTAATTTAATAAATTTTGTATTTATTTTATAAGTCTCTATTTACTTTATAAGTCCCGTAAATTTTTTAAATATTCTGTATATTTATTTAAACATTTTTATTTAAAATTTAACTTTTATTTAAATCTTTTTTAACTAATCCTTTTATTTTATATATACATATATTCATATATGTATATGTATATATATATATATATATATTATATATATATATATAATAGTATATATATATATATATATATATATATATATATATATATATAAAATGACTAAAAATAAAAAATCCATTTATTGCATATTAAGCAAAAAGCATTTCAATTACTCTCGTATAGATTATATCTAACTGATCATCAAAAGATTCACTAATATTTTTGTTTATAATTATTGATTAATTAAATTTTAAAATAATTTACCGAAGAAGAAAGTGGTGGTTGAAGAGTTAACCAAAGAGTTGTTTCTAGTTGAAGATTAATTTGATCAAAGGATACTCTAGTTTCACCCAACAATCGTTCCCGACGCATCATTCTGCCACCCCATAAATACACTCTGAGTCGTACTCCCATTGCATTTACATCCTCTGGATTTACACGAGGAAGTAAAAAACTCTCCATATATTGTGGAGATGTGCCTTGTCGAACTCGAGTTTTACGTCTTTGCTTTTTTGATGGTAGCAAAACTAATCGTACTTGACTACTACCAATGCCAGGAGGATAATTCCGTCCTTGTAATACGTGAACCTAGAGAAATAATATTTTATTTGCCAATTTATTAATCGTATTAATCGTATAACTAAATAATTTAAAACAAATTTAAAAATTAAAAAGTTAAAATCAAATATAAAAATTTGTTAGATACGATATAGTATAAGGAAAATAACGTTTTAAACAAATAATTTGTATTAATATATATACAAATATTTCACGAGATATTTTATATTTTATGTTAAATAAATAAAAAAGTATAAAATAATTTAAATTAAGAATTATAAACTTATAAATTTATTAAAAAATAAAAACAACATCAATTAATGCATCAAAGAATATGTTCTTTTCTAAAAAATAGCATTTACTTTTATAACACTTTAATCTTTCTATCTATAAATAATTTTTTTCATAAAAATATTTTCAGAATTATATAATTTTTGTAAATAATGTCTCCCCTTATTATTATATTTTATGAATATTATATTTTCTCATAACATTTTAAATAAAAATAATACTTAATATTAATTTTAAAAATTAATTTAAAATAATAAGTTATGCATAAATCAAATATTTTAAAATTGTTCTTTATACAAATAATTTTACATATCATAATAATAAATCTTAAAACCCTGATAAATTTCAAAGCAAATTACAGAATAAAATTTTTTAAAAATTTAAATAAAATTTTTTATTTAAAATTCCTGGACACCATCTAGATTGATAACATTATAATTGAAAAAGTATAACAAATAATAGAACAAAAAATAAAACAATTTCGAAATCTGTAAGAATAAATCAAAGAATAAAATGAATCTATAAGAGTCAAAAGTGTAAGTATGTAAAAGTACACACATACATATATACAAACGAGCATGCACGCAGGATATCTCTATAGCCAAACTTGAAGAAACAAATTTTGAGCAGAATGTACTATCAATTTCTGATGGCAGAAAGGCCTATATTAAGGCTTCTGACTAGTCATCGCGATCATATTGGAATCGTGACATCATAAGCGAGAAATGATATAGGGAAATTTATTGCACATAATTTGCAAATAAAAAAATATTTAATTAGAATGACACTTGAGATGTCTTTACGACACATTGAATTTAAAACACTTGTGAAAATGGACGATGGCTATTATCCTTTTCCCTGATAGTCAAGTAACTGTAAAAGGCACATAAAATAAAACTAATTCAGACAGGAAAACACGATTTGACAACTGTTGAAAGACGTGAAAAATATGTTTTTACATACAAAAATTCAAAGATAACTTTAGCTGCCATTTTTACGAATTTGTAAGTATGAGACAAGTCATATTTGCATAATTAAGTACATAATAACGAAATTAGGTGCAATAAAAAAATGTCAGCATGTCATTTATAAAGATGAATAAGAACAAGGATAAGATGAATAAGGATGAATAATCTTTTAATTTTTATCGCGACTCTGTGTTGCTACTGTCAACGCGGAGTTCTTAGCTGAGTAGTCAAAAGTCTTAACTATATAACTATATAATTTTCTTTTTATCCACTTGATCATTTGATAAGCAGATCTTTATTCGTACTAAAAAGAATCTAATATAAGATCAAAATATATAGGCTATTGTGTTTTATTTGAAATATATAGTTTATATTTTTTACACACTTACATTCTGTATTGACTCCTATAAGTATTAATTTTATTCTTTGAGAAAATATAAGGAAAATTCTTGCAAAATACATTAAAATAAAAATATCTTTCAATAAAATAGTATTTGTAATCGATCGGAACTAAATCGAAAACTTCCATTTTGTTTTCCATAATCAATAAATCGAGAACTAAACTGTGTTTTGGTTCTTGATTAATCATAATACGTTTCTAGGCATATATTTATAAAATTTGTAAAATATTTGTAAAATTCTAGATTTATAATTATTTATTGATTATCGAAACAAAAAAAGAGTTTTGTTCTATCAGTTGCAAATGTTGCTTTTTAGAAAAATATTCTTATTTTAATATATTTTGCAAAAATTTTTATTATTTTCTAACTTCTAATGTTATCAATCTGCAATGAACCAATAGGTGCCTTAAGTAAGAAAATAAATATATGAAATGTATTAAGTACATAACTTTAGTATAGAATAATAATTTTATAATTATTGTCTACATTATATTTAATTATAAAATAATAACATTTTTATGATTATAATACATTAAGAAATATATTTTGTTTGATCTTTGATATGTTCGCATCAGAACAGAAAGACAATTAGAAATGTAAAAAAATCTAAAAAAAGATCATAATTTCAAATATTATAATTGACAATTAAATATGAAGTAATTATACAAACTGTCATCTCACGCATCGGGGCATCATACAGGAAAGCGACTTCCAAACTACCAACTTCTTCTGGAGGCACTGTAGCCATCGTTGTGATGACGTCATTGGTTGTCGAATCATTTCGCTCAACTTGTATCTCTTGCTCTCCATTGTCGAGTATAATGCTAGAAGTCCCAACTTCCACCACACACTAAACCAGACGAAATATAATATAATGCCAATCCAAATTACTTTCTTTATTTGATTGATAGAACTTTCTTTGAATTCTTTCAAAATTCTACGAAAATTTTAAAATAATTACCTGTTGTTGATCTGCTGGAGAATGTTCCTCAGTACAACTACTGGAAGTTGTTCCAGCATCTACAAATAATAATGATAGTGTTATACATAATGTTTTCTCTCTCTCTCTCTCTCTCTATATATATATATATATATATATATATATATATATATATATATGTAAAATACACCCCGCATCTCTGAATCAACGCGCGCGCATTAGTCAGATTCTGTCCGCCCGAGCAACACATAAAACGAAAACAATTGTACCTTCATCCACGAACAGTCGATTTATTTATCAGTAATATACTAAAAAACACCGCGGATTATTTATATTATTGTTATATCTTATCAAATAAAAGCTAGTATACAACAAATATCTCTCTCTGTACCTCTCGCTCTTTGAATTGACTGAATATTGGATAATTACCGAATATTCGTCATATTCTTATTATATGTGAAGAAATTATAATAGATAATTTTTTTAATTATTAATCTTATATATTAAATTTATAAAACCATTTTTTTATTAATTAAATCTTTTATTATAGGGCAAAATCACTAGTTGTGGATCACTTAGAATATTTAAATATTTTAATAACGTTTACATGTTATGCAATAAAAATGTTGCATAATATGATTAAGCAGATATGATTAAGCATGGACATATTTAATTTCAACTGCATGATATTGAAGCATGATATTAATTTTTTTTATAAAATCTAATGCTACTCTAATTTACTATCTCTTATAAAAGCTATAAAGCAATTCTTAAAGTATTAAACTCTATAATAAATATAAATATTTAAATATTTATAAATATTTAAAAATTCATATCTTAGTTTTCCTCTCACGTTTTAGTTAACGACATTAAAATAATCATAAATGATTGCAGCATTGTTACTAATAAACAAAAAACAATTGGTATTTGAAAAAAGTAAAACAAATACTAAAGAATCTTATGATATACGCCACTTGATGAAAAATACAATAATTATTTAAATATCATAAATGATCCGGAATTAGTGCCTAATCCACATCTAGTGCATTTATTATTATTTTTTATTTTAAATTAATATCCTGTATTTTCTACTTTTTGTTTATTTCAAATTAATAAATAATTTTATATTATTTTTATTGTCAAGATTTTAATTATATGAGCATTTTGTTATTAATGGACAATAATAAGACTAATGAAAATCAATGCTGTAAACAATGCGCAATTATATGTTTAATCTTAACTACATTTATTAATAAAAAATATCAAACATTTCAACCCGAATTTGAGTCATCTTTAGTCAAAATTTAAGTCATCTCTTTGTCATATAGAGAATATTTTTTCTATCAATATTATCATTACTAACCTACTATAGTTGTTGGTCCATCGTCTGCTTGAATAGTCAAAATATCTGGTGGAGGATGTGAACGCAAATTTAATCGTCGGAGGGCGTCTTCTTCTGAATCAGAACTTGTTTCAGGATCCGAATAGGAGAATGCCTTCCCTATAAAATAAAAATATATTAGTTATAATATATTAGTTAAAATATATTAGTTATGAATTCAGATACATAAAGAACTGAACAGTTAAATTCTAAAAGTTCAATAATTGAAAGTCTGATATAATATTTTAATTTAATTTTAATTTTAATTTTAAATCAATAGATTTTCTATTTTATTTGAAAAAATAAAAATTTATATAAAAATTTGTGTGGAAATCAGTTTAAATTAAGATCAAATACCTATATTTTTCGAGATTTGAGATGTGGAGCTGTTGGTGGACTCACAGAGTGGCACACAGACTCCGCCAAACAGTGTAGTAGATGAGGGCGGCGTGAAACACCACTTCCGGGATAAGTAAAGGAAAAGAGCTAATAAGAGTACTACGAAACCAGCAATGGCACCCAAAACTGCAGTCGCTTCCACAGGTACTAAAACATTCCAAGAAATCCCTATCACAGATTTAACAGAAAAAGAGAGAATTTGTAAGTAATCGCGTAAACTTTTTAAAAGCTAATTATTTTAGATATTTGATTGCTTTATCAAAGTATCTCTATTTTTATGTTTTAATTGTTATATCGTGTGTTCTTTCTTTTCTTTGTTAATTTTTTCTTTTTTAATTCTTATTTAAAAAATTTTTTTTTCACATTTTTTTACAATGCAAAAAAATTATGAGCAATATTTTGTAACACACATAATGCCAATAAAGTATAAGTAAGTATGTATTGCCACATATTGCTAATACATACTTACTATGAATGATATATTGGCACTATAAAATAAAAATAAAAATTTTTAAACGCATCACCATCAAGTTTATATACTTTGTTTTTTAACGTCATCGATTTTATCTTTTGTTTATCTCGCGACTATTTAATGAAAAATACTTAAAATTAATTTTTATAAAATACTTAAAATATTTAATCTTTAAAAAACTAAATTAAATCAAAAGAATTTTTCCATTCTTTTTCTGTTTTATGATAGATAAAATATAAATCAGAATATCTTTGAAAAATAACTTATTATCATTCATTATTCATTGATTTATTGACAAAATTAACTTATTAGTGTTAATTGTTATCTATTAAAAAAGTAACTTATTATTGTTTCTCAAGAAGTAATTAATCATTATAATTTCCCTTACTTTTTTTATTACAAAATTTTGAAGAGCTTTTCATAAGATTCTTGTATCTGCTTCATATAAATGTAGAAATGGAATAGTAGAATGAAATAGTTATACATGTATAAAATAATGATAAAAGTAATAATTATATTAACATTATTTAATACTTTACTATTTAAAAAACTTAACGTTAACTGTAACTGCATTACTTTTCCTGTTACCAATAAAAAAGTATAGTAACATTGTTACTAATTCAGTACTGAAAAAAGCAATTATAATGACGTTACAAATAATGTTACAAATTATATTCCAATTTTACTATAAATATTTACTAATATGTATAATGTACAATTAATTTATAAACTTCAATTCTATAAACATATATACAAAAATATGCGCACGAAGCAAAATATTTTTATTTTTATTTATATAAACAAACAATCAAGTTGTGCGTGTTTCATAAATTTTGTAGCTTTTTTTAACAAGAGTTTTTTAGGTAAAAGTTTTATCTAAAAGTCGAAGAAATCTATATAATAAATAATATATGTGATATAATGTTATTTTTATTTTATAACATTATGCTTTATTAAAATAATTTATATATTTATATTAAAAATTATTCAAATAATTATCAATATATATTCAAATAATATCTCTTTCTTTATATTTATATTATGGTTGTTATGCTTTATATTATGGTTGTAAATGCAGAATATTTTTTATATTGTCTTACACAATTCATCAAATAATATATATATAACATCAAAAACAAAATTTTGAAAATTAAGTATTAAGTATTAAGTAAAAAAGCACAAGAGCCAAGCTAGTTTACAGGCATAGTATAAAATACATTTGAAGAAAGTACAAATACATATGTTTTGACGTTCGGTTATGTCATCTTCAGTATATATAGAAGTCATAAATCAAAATTACAAATGATGTTGAGCATAAATAAGAAAACATATTATTTTGTAATAAGTATTTATTTGATATGACGATGCAATGACCAAACTTTCTTTATAATTCTATTTGACAAATAAAGTTGCAGGTAGTTTAAGGACTATTTGACATCCAAATAACCGCCATTGTCAAGATCAAGATGATATTATATGATGTCATTTTGATTGAAAAGCTTCAGTCAAAATGACATCTCATTGTAATAATCGCATGTTACTTGAGTATTTTGAGATATACACCAATTAGTATTATGCTGTTCTTTCTCAATTTTGATTTTGATTTGTGTGTGTGTGTGTGTGTGTGTGTGTGTGTGTGTGCACGCGCGCGCGCGTGTGTGTGTGTGTGGCATACTAAGTATATATATGAAACGCTTTTACTTATTGTGCAATAATATCAAAATAATATAAAATGTAAATAATAACAAAAGTTATAAAATTTATTTGATCAAATCAATAGATATGATAATGCTCTTAATGATTATAACAATTAAAAAATATTCCGTTTAACAAAAAATAAATTTAAAAAAAGCATGAAAAAGTAGACAAGAAAAAATAGTTTAAATAATATAAGTTCAAAAAATTAATTAAATCTTTTTTGTACAAGCATTTGTATAAAAAAAAAATTAATTATAAAATTTGAACAATTATAAATATATTTTCACTTTCATGAACTTGGAATTTTAGTCAGTATAAATATTGAATATCATACTTGTCATATCGAACGCGTTAATGCGATGGCGACATATTACGTCGTATAATGACCTGGAATAATTTATTATCGCTCCAGTTATGACAAACTATCTGTGATATGGAGTTACGCAGTATTGTATATTTTCTAAATGCAACGAATAAAAAACAAATTTATTATGATCCAAAATTATCAAATTTTAATCATTTAATTGTTAAATTGTAATGATCTTAATAAACGTATTTTAATATTACATCTTTTTTCACGCCAAAATTTTTATTATAATTTATTATCTCCTACTGTACTATATTTCTTATTTTCTTATATTCTTAAAGATCGCTCATAAAATTTGCGGAATCTGTTCGCACAATGTAGAGATCATGAAAACTTCCTCATTGGAAATTTAATGGAAACAAAAATAGAAAGCGAAGAACTCGTAGGTTGGAATGACTGGTTTCTCAATTTTTAAATTAAATAATTAATTTTTTTATTGTTATTAACGGATTACGACATTGTCCTATTCATGGTAACTTTTCAAACGCATAAAATAATTCGATAATAGTACGGAATTCGTCACTAAGAAATTCCGATTAGATAGTGGACTTACCCGCTAAGAAGTGGTCTGATCCAGCCAGAATCATACTCGTCTACAATGTCACATTAAAAAGCTTCTTTACTGGCTTGGTGATGTGGCCAAGATTGTCTTTCATGAAATAACGAATACATTATCTGCCTTGACAATCGCGTCAGGCATTTTGTTATAAAATTAAGAGAAGCGTGGCTAGCTAGTTCTGGGCTAACCACACAATAATAATGTGGGCGGGGGTGTACACACGGCACTCTGTTGCTTAGATCGACGCGATGTGCGCCTGCTACACCGAGACCCGTTATTCGCGCTTGCGCGAACATGAGTCTCATTAGGCGCAAGCTATCGCAAAAACATAATAAGACAAATCAAGAGCACTCTCTGACTTGATCGATGATTGCCTTAACTGACAAAATTATTTACAATAAAATTTCTAGCTATATCTAACTGCATACATATTCTCCCATAAATATAAATGGCTATCTTTATTGCCATAACAAAGTAAAAAATTTTAAATAAATATTTTAATTTTCAAATTAAATAATTCGAATTTTCTTTAAAATCTATCCTGAGCGTAGTGATTATTTATTTACAAAAATTATTTATAGAAAACGGAAAGCATGCAAAAATTTTTATAAAAGGAATTTTTAGATATACAATAAAACCTACAGCATTCTTGGTAACAAAATGTATAATATAACAAAATTATTTTACATATTATATAAATTTTGTTAGGTTAAAGTTTTAACAATTTTATTATGTTTTTATTTTCAATTTTGCAATAAAATCAATTTTCGACTATCGCATTAACAATTGATGTATAAGCTTAAGAGTTCAGATATAAAGAAAATAAAAATAAATAAAAAATAAAAAATTAAAAATAATAGAATCATTAGACGTCTGTAGATATATTTCGAACGGTGATAGTTTAGCTTATTTTTTTTCTAGATGTTGCTTTTCTAGATGCTGCCTAACCTAACCGAAAAAGTGTCCGACTAAACCGAACCCATCACAAAGGTTGGTTTATGGAGGCCGTAATCTGTTAACTTATGCTGTAACCGTAAAAAATTAACCAATCACAATCGAATTATAGAAGAATAGTCGATTATTCGTCAATTTTTTACGGTTACGACATAAATTAACAGATTGCAGCCTCCATAAAGGCCATATCAGACTAGCGCTTGCGCGGCTACGGTTGCCGGTTGATGATTCTATCACAATGTAGCAGGTTCTGATTATGGTCAATGTGATTGGTAATAATAGAATCAACCGGGCAATCGCTAATCTGATATAGCCTTAAGGCCTGTTCAACAATCGTGTGTCGGTGTCGTAAGAATAAATGGGCCAATCACAATCAAGTATTCTCCCCA
The DNA here is from genome assembly GCF_055798465.1 of Pogonomyrmex barbatus. Lineage (NCBI taxonomy): Eukaryota > Metazoa > Arthropoda > Insecta > Hymenoptera > Formicidae > Pogonomyrmex > Pogonomyrmex barbatus. The sequence goes on along the minus strand of NW_028297111.1, from coordinate 1,782,626 downwards.
TATTCGACTGTAACTGGTCAATTCTTGTGGCTTGCGACACCGACGCATTGTAGAACAGGCCTAAACCAACCCTTATTCGCGTAGATAATGTGCACGTTTTGTGGTTCTCTTTCGTGGTAGATGCAAGAGTGATAAAGACGAATGATATGGACACGATTGTCTATAAAATTTATTATTAAAAAGACTTTTATAGATGGAAATTTTTATATAAAATTCTTTCTTTTATATAAGAAAAGGAGCGCGTGAACTTAGTGTTATTTTTTTATCTTTTTTTATACATTTTAAAAATGTATAACATTGCAGTAGCTACTTTACGGTTAAAATTAAATGAATGATATTTTATAAAAATAATCATTTCTTTATTTGTATCTTTTCTAAATGTCCAAAGCTTCGTACGTTTTTTGATACCTCATCAAAAATATTTGAATACCATTTAACAAAACTTGCTATTCATTATCACTATTATTACTATTCTTCTTATTGTTATTATTATAAAAATCTTTTTCAATAATTATTGTTGCACTGATTCAATAATTATTGCATACTGTACTGACGAACTGCATCATATTCATCTTTAACGTTGTCCCGCGCAATCAATGCGGTATGAGACAAATATGTATGGAATGCGTATAGAGATATTTCTCGTTCATTTTCCAAAAATGCGATTTCGGAAAATGACTTTATTATATAAAGTTATATTTAGCATAAAATGCTATTGAATTTTTGTCTTTATAAAAATTTAAAAATTTTTGAAAATTAGGAGGGTGGGGGATGTGCTCGAAAATATCATTTTTGAAAAATTTGAATGTGTTGTAAAGTACTTGCAGCCGTAAAATTTTTGTTTATATCTTTAACGATTTGGACAATATTTACTCAGGAAAAAAATCTATTTTTTTTCAAGGGATGGTTTCACTCCCTTAACGTGCAAGAACGCAGATAAGAAAAAAATACGTGTATCTTATTTTTGTCTATATTTTAACATATTCGAAGCTCATTAAAATCGGGAGGGGAGAGCAGTTATGTATCTTCCCTTGTTAATTTTTCGTAAACTTACCTGCTATAGTATTTTGAGTTGCAAATTTTGGGATACCCTTTGTGTGTGTGTGTGTGTGTGTGTGTGTGTGTGTGTGTGTGTGTGTGTGTGTGTGTGTGTGTGTGTGTAACACATTAGTACATATGTATAACAATTATACTAACAATGTAAAAAAATTTATCGATAATATTGCGAAATATTAGTCATTTTATTCAGGAAAGTGGTACGCTATTTGTTCTGAAAAGATTTAATCATTATTTAAATCCAATTCTATCCTTAATCATTATTTAAATCCAATTCTATCTTTAAAATTTTTACTAGAATTATTAATCACAATCAACAAAATGTATATAACAATTGAGATATAAAATATATGTTTTGTGTGTGTAAGGGAGAGAGAGCAATAATCTTATAGACGATACAAATAGATCTTATAGAAGATACAAATTCGAAATTATAAATTCGAAATTAATAAATTATTGTATTAATAAATACAAAATAGAATACAGATATTATACAGATAGGTATTAGATTTTTACATTATATCAAAAAATAATGCTTGAACACATGGACATAAGTTTCAGAAACAATTTTACAAAAATTAATTTCTAACATAGTTCTGTGATGCTATGGAATAATTTCAAAATTTATATATATATATATATATATATATATATATACATATATACATATATATATATATACATGTATGTGTGTGTGTGTGTGTGTGTGTGTGTGTGTGTGTGTGTGTGTGTGTGATATAATCAAGAAATAAACAAAAAGAGAAATTTTAATTAACTATCTTGACATATTGATCACATAGTAGTTTCTGACATTTTTCTAGAACGATTACTCTTCTTATACTTAGCTGGCTCAATTATTGTGCTATCGTTATCTGATAGAGACAATTCTTTGATGGACTTTCGACTGCGACCGATGTTTTTCTCTTCATTTTCTAAACCTACTAACTCCCGATTCGACTTCCGACGCTGACGCTGCGGCAGTTGATTCTGTGCTTCCATTGTTTCACGCAGGTGTTTTCTCTTTGCATCCCAGAATATTTCTTGCCGCTGGACAATTTCAGAATATCTATAAATGATAGTAATTAAATGTAAATTTAACAATGACAAATTTAATAAAATCATAATGATTTAATGAAATTACATTAAATCAAAATTTTTTGAGATTTAATATTATTTAAGAACATAAACATATATATATATATATAAATATTTAATTATTTATTCATCGTATATTATTTTATTATTTATTATTTAAAAGAAATCAATATTAAATAAAATATAAAATTGTTAAGAAATTAAAAGTAATAAAATGTCAAAAAGAAAAACATGTAACATGGTCTAAAACTCCGGAGAAATAGAATATATCAAAAACGTTCAATTTCGCTCTTGGATTGGTTTTTTTTAGATGTGCGCTACATACACTACGAAAAAGTTAACTGTTTTAATTTCTTTTATTGTATTATGCATTGGTATTGTTTTACTGTCATAAAATTTATATTTATCAATTTATTTTTAATGAATATTTTTAGTCTATCAATTGCATATTTATTTGCCATTCTTATATTTAAATTATGACACAGTAAAATAGAATTGTTAGATTGTTTGAAAATATTCAAGAACTTGTTAACTAAAAGCTTTTTATTACTGACATGGAGATTTAGATTTTTCATATTCACATTTAAATATATACTTTTAGATTTTTAAATAATTCAAATGTTTTATTATTTAAAAAAAAAACAATGTATTATTTTTGTAATCTCTTAATTGCACTAATTTTCATGTCATGAGAAATTTCGAATCTAACACTATGAATATAACACTCGTAAAGTTACATATAGGTAATTTTTAAATATTTGTTAATAATATGTAGATAACAATACGTTAGAAGTGTAAATAAATTCTAAATTCTATAGATAATAATAAATTTGTAAAAATTATATTAAATAAACTACTAGGTATAATACATACTCAATAATTAATTATAAATCAATTGTATGTTTTTATTGAATATAATCCAGAACGTATTGTGGAGAATTTGAGATGGCAAGATAAAAACATTTAACCAGAAATAGGTAGAGAAGAAAGTGAAAGGGAATTGAAAAATTATTTCCAAATTTCATTTATTAAGAGAATATGTGATATTTTTAGAGATGTGTCAACAAAAACTAACAAAATCTTACCTATTACAAAAATTCCAATTAGGTGGCTCTTTAAGCCGCCAACCTTTTTCCGATTCATACATTCCAAGCTCTACAAAGATCTGATTAATATCTTCTGGCGCTATCTTGATGAAAGACGAGATCATATTGCGACTGAGAAATTGATGTTCAGTAAACAATAATAACTGAAAAACATATAAAATATAAATACAAATATATGTATGCAGGATGAAAAATATCAGACTAGTGAAATAACTCTCAAAAACCAGATATTTGAGAAAAAAAATGTTTCATAAAAAAATTAATAATCTCAATAGAATTTCAACAAATACATACAATACTCATTTGAGCATAAGTCTAAAAGAACTCTCAAAGTCAACTTTAAAATTTTTAATGGAAATCTATTTTTTATTCAATATTCTTATAGCTGATATCGAGATCTACTCAAAATGTTACAACACATGAAACACACTCCCTTTGATTAAGTATTTTTCGAGATAACAGTTTACATTAGCATTAACATTATCCCGAGGAAAGTTGTATCCCGTGGAAATAGTTTTGTTGGATTTATACCTTGATTCTGTGTGTTTGTGTGTACGTGCGTGTTGTGTGTGCATGCGTGTGTACATTTAGTAATAATTATAGCAGATATTCGAATCGTCTTTCTTTTGATCACCATTCCATGCCACTGAACTCGCGCATTTAAAACTCTAATCAGCTGAGCGACCAAATAATACGAACATAACAGCACATACATAATTATAATTATTAAGTTGTATATACTTACAATATAATCACGAGCTTTGCACATAAATTCGGAAATGCTGTTTTGAGAGCTGGAGCTATCCTTGTTATATATTAGTTCGCTATTCACAACCCAATTACCTTGTACTAACATAGCTACTTGTTGCAAATATTTCAGTATTGTTGTCGTATCGTACTCTGGCGATAGAATTTCACATAATTTTGTAAAAGATATGATTTTCACTGCAAAAAAATTAATTTTTATTCATTAAATTTTTTCACTAAAGATTTATATAGTTTAAATATTACCGGACACACACACACACACACACACACACACACACACACACACACACACACACACACACACACACACACACACACACACACATGATTTCCAACATGTAAGATTATATGTACATGTATATGTATTTGTATATATATTTAATATTTCCCTTACCTTGTTTCATAATTATCCTGATTTGATCAAGCAAAGGTAAAGTCATGATATAATGAAGAGCTATTTGATTCTCAGAAATAGATTGCAAATAGCATGTATCAGGTAATTGTGGTACCAATATATGTAAATAATGCTTCTGAGTTAAATTTAAATTGTTTATTGATTCTTCGATTGATGGGCAGAACATTTCCATTCGTGTCGACTATAAAAATCAAAATATGCATTAACAAGATCTGATATTTTAATACATTACATTTCAAAATACATTTCAAAATATATAAAGTAATAAAATAAGAGACAAAACTTATAAGACTTTTTGCTGGAACTCATATACAGCAATGAACGTATTAATTTTCCTTCCAAAGAAATTCATTATATTAATACCTCAGCTTGTATATCATAAGCCGATATGTAATTTGTATGTATCCAACGTTCTTCTTGACTTTTTTTGTAATGATGCTGGAAAGATTGTTCCTGCATCTTCTTCAGGTTATCTGGCAGATGTCTAGCAAATGTTACTTTCACGGGTGTGGCGTTATCTTCTTCCTCGGCGTCGTCTGCAGTTTAGCAAATAAATTTGTGAGTTCACTTGTGCCAAGCTCTGAAGGTATAACATAAGCTATTTAAGTAAATGAATTCATATATAAGCAAACTGAAATCTTCTTTTACCTTCTCCTTTTGTTCCATCCCTAACATGCTTATCATTTTCATCCAAATAATCACATTGTAGCTTCATATGCAACATCCCTTTCAATGGTGTGATATGTAGCTCATCATCTTGAAAGACCCCGACTGCAAAATTTGAGCAATCTGGCAATGCCCGTTCTGAAGTCAATACGAGTTTATCCATCAAATCACTAAAAAAAAGTTCAATTTTTTATTATGTAATTATAATCTATTCAAAGATATACTGAAAATAATAAAAATATATCAAGCTTAACTTTAACATTTGCACTATACTTATAATACTATATTTATTATGAAAATTAGAAATATTATGAAATATTTTGAAGTCAATATAAACGCAGATATGTACAATAAAACAACTTTTTTTTGTACTCTTTAAGTTTTTTACTTTTTTCAATTAAGTTTACATATACTATTATACTATTCCTTGACATCTTAAGTCAAATTATAAATAATTTTGCTAATAACCATGCAAATTTCAATGAATCAAAATTATGATTATTTCAATATACATGCCCATATATTAAATTGTATTCATTTTAAATTAAATCTGTAATATAATTACTCATTAACAAGCCAATCAAATTACAATTAAAAATATTAAAAGCATAGATATTTTTCTACTCATAATACTTAAGACAATCTTAAATATAAGATTCGATTATAAATACCGGTATATTATTCTGTATTATATATACAATATTTATTTTGCCTAGAATAAAATGTTTGATGAACATGCAAAGTACCAAAAAATGGTAATCATGAAAATTGGAAACTAAGACAAAGTTCTGAAACGTCATATTCCTGAAATTTAAAATATGTGACAATGTGCCGAAAGATCACAGGCCAGTATTCATAGTTAATTCTTATATTTAAGATCGTTTTAAGATAACATTTTAATCAATAGCTGTATAAGCTTATTTAAGATGATCTTAAATAAGAACTGACTATGAATACTGGCTACAATCCCGAAATTTCAGAAATGAGACAATACTCCGAAAAGTCATACTCTCAAAAAATAAGAAATAGGACAATGTCCTGGAAAATTATTGATCAAAATAAACTCGAGAAACTAGACACAATCAATAATATTCATTGATACTAACAGTAATATTGATAATATAAGGTTTACATTATTGACAACTATAAATTTGTGCATTTTTGATATCACATTTTTGGTATTAAAAATTTTTTTACACAAGGTGTATGTATTTAATATCCTTTTTATCTGTTTTATTAAAAAAATGAATTTTCATAGATATCAATACATTAATATATAAGTATAAAAATTTTGATGTCATATAAAATTTTATAATTACCTATCAAATATTTTTTCATCATTTTTTCTTGTTGATTGTTCATTTGTATTGAAAGCCAACTGTTTTCCCATATCATGATCATAAGAGTATTTATTCAATGTATCCATTGCAATTTCTATACGAATTTTCTGATTTTCAGGCTTAATAGAAATCTTTGAAAATGTAGCATTAGCACAACCATCTTTGACATATGCAGGAAACTGTATAATAAACAATTTCTCAGCCAAAGTCTTGGAGAGAAACACTGGTATCTGTACAAATAATTCCATTTACATAGTAAATAGAAAATAAATATATAAAGCAAACAATTTATATCTTACAAATATTTTAATAAAAAAGAAATGAATTTGAAATACAATTATACAAAAAATACAACAGGAGTAATAATTTTAAACAGAAAATTTTAATTTTTTGTCTCGAAAACACATAAATTCTAACTAATGTTCTAAATACTCTTTACCGATAAAAATGTTTAAAAATGGCTTACAGCCAATCGAAAGACTTATAAGCCACTTTTAGAGAGCGTTTTTTTTTTTGTTTTTTTTTTTTTTAAATAAAAGAGGATTCCAAATAGGATAATTATTTAGTTTACAATCTTCCAATTTCAACGAAATTGTGTACATTCGCATTTTTATACGAGAGAATCTGACGGCAAAAAGAATAAATAGAAAGCAATCCCTGAACACCGCGAGTATCGGTACCGGAGTATCGATAATTCAGAAACGAGTAAGAGGAACAAAAAAAGTCTTCCTCGTCAAAGCAGCACATGTTATGATGATTTTGTTTATAATTCATGATATATTTGCAGCATGATATATTGCGCAGATATATTTTTGTGCTCTTGCTAATCTTTTTAGTATTCATTATTTTTAATATAATATATACTCATCCTTTTATTAAGGCAAAAATTTAATAGATATATTATATTTTATCATTGAAATCTAAGTGATGCATTATATAAGTACACATAGCGCTATATAGTCGCTATGACAGATTTTCTAACCAAAAAAGTGATCAACTTTAATGCTTAATATCTCGCGAGGCAGGTCCGCTGCGTTTTTCTGCTAGATTCTTTTATTTTGAGTGAAATCGCGTCAATTGAGCCCAATTTTATCAAAATCGAAGGTGACAAGGCTATTTTAAATAATTACTAAAAATTGAAATAATAAAATACTAACCTCTTTAATGATAGGATCATTTTCTACTTCCATATTTATTACCGTTACTTTTGATTAAAACAAATATTAAATTTATATTTTATTTTGACATATAGATATGTATATTTTTTTCAAATAATTAGATTAAAACATACCTATCCTATAATAACCATGTTCATGGTGTAACCTTACACCATGGGCTAGTCTTTGATTAGAAGGTCTCTACTTCACAAGCACACCTTGTTTCTTTAGTCCCGGTTTACAATAGGTGATTTAAGCTTTAAGCCATAAAAAATTGACCAATCATAGTCGATTATACTTCTATTCGACTATGATTCGTTCATTTCTTATGGCTTAAGGCTTAAATCATTTATTGTAAATTAGGACTTACACCATGATCGCACCCATGGCTGCGTTCCGATATTCACTGCATATACTAAAAATATATAGTTTAGGTCATGTATATTATAGATTTTCAATACTGGGAATGAATATCGAAACGCAGCCCATATCGTATCTTGGACATATTTCTGATTGGTTAAAGGAAATGTTGATACTATGCATCTTTAGAAATGCTACACTTGGTTTTTTTTACATCATGGTTAACTAAATTACAGTTATAACTGTTCAGGTTTTTGCGTGCCGCAATTTTTTCAACTGCTATGTTTGAAAATCAATAGTTAATCTGTATGATAAAAAATTATTTTTAATTAAAAAAAAATGTCTTTAGCTGACGAGCTTCTCGCTGATCTTGAGGAAAATGACGATGCAGAATCTGTTATAGAAGAACTGGAACCGAAATTTATACCAACTTCAGTTTCTAAAGTTATTGAAGAAGGTTAGCATGTTTTATATCGCATAACTTTTTATATAATTTTCTATTTTACAATATATATTATATATTACAGTATATATTTATATATATTTATTATTATTTTACTATTATTTTATTATTTTGTTACAATAATTTATGTCATCAGTTATGGTATATTAACTTTTTTATACAGAGATAAAGGTATCATCTGTTCGTGAGCTAGCTAAGTTACGAGATTCAGAGCATCTGCAGCAAGTTGTACTACAGATTGAAAAGCATAGTAAAGTACCTAGAAAATCAGCTGATATTGTAGGACCTGTGGAATCTGATCCAGAATACCAATTAATAGTTGAAGCTAATAATATGGCAGTAAAAATTGATAATGAAATAGGTAATTATATAGAATGATTACAAATAAATATAAATGTAAATAACGTATGAAATATTCATGAAATAATATCATTTTCATATTTTTTAGCTACTATACATAGGTTTACAAGAGATAAATATTCGAAAAGATTTCCAGAATTAGAATCTTTAGTAGTAGGACCATTAGAATATGTAATGACTGTTAGAGAATTAGGCAATGACTTAGACAGAGCTAAAAATAATGAGATTTTGCAACAGTTTCTTACTCAAGCTACAATTATGGTTGTTTCTGTGACAGCATCGACCACTCAAGGGTAATATTTATATATATAAAATCAAATTTTTTTAATCTTAAATTATTGAAGCTGAATTAACTTCTCTACTTTTGATATCTTTTTCAAGTCTTTCATATTTTGATATAATACAAAAATGTTATACATTCAATTTATGCAAATGTTTGCACACACACACACACACGCGCGCGCGCGCGCGCGCGTGTATATGTGTGTGTGTATGTGCATACATCTGCAAACTTAATTTTATTTATAAGACAAATATATATAGTAAGAATGTTTAAAAAAAAGAAATCAAACTTAAGATGTCTTCCAGCCAATTGAAAATAGACAAATTTGCATTTTTCATAATTACATAATTGCATTATTCATAATACATAATTTATTCTTAATTTTTAACTATCTTAAATCTATTATTTTCTTATAGTCAGTTGTTGACAGAAGAGGAAAAGGAAGCTATTTGTGAAGCCTGTGATATGGCAGTAGAGTTAAATAATTGTAAATTGAAGATATTTGAATATGTAGAAAGTAGAATGGCATTTATTGCACCAAATTTATCAATAATTGTTGGTGCTTCAACAGCTGCTAAAATTATGGGTATATTTTATAAAATTATATTCGTACATATATATATATATATTTGCGTGCGTGCATACGTGTATGTAGAAGTGTAAATACAACACATATACAACACACACACACACACATACACACACAACAACAAACAGGTGTTGTATTTTAAATAATGGCCTCAAATATCTTTTGAATGGTACATTTTGATCATATATTTTTTGCTAAGTAATATGATTTCTTTAGTTATTTTAGATAAAAAAAGTATTAAAGTACAAATGTTAAAAAGTCAATAATTTATAAGATATTTTATTTATATATTCTGAAATAAAATATAAAATATTTCATAAACTATTTATTTTTTACACAATTAGCACATACAACCATGCTTTCTCTATACCTAGAGTTGTCTTAATTATTGTCTTAAGATACCATTATTAAGGTACCATTATTAAGAAATTAAAAATTTATGAGATATATAATTTCATATAATATAGTTTTACATTATATCAGAATAAAGTATAAGATATTTCATCTATTTATATTTGTTCCTTGATATCTTTTTATCCAAAATAACTAGAGGAATTATATTATGTAATACAGAATATATAATTCCATTAAAAAAAAATGGTGACTATAAAAAATCTTGATAGTGATCTCTGCAAATGAATCAATATTGTAATCATGCAGCTTCATCGAAATCCTATAATTTTTATATGAAACATTTTTTTTTTAAATGCAGAATATTCAGAAAGATATTTGAGGTCATCATGTTAGAATACTATATATAAGAAACAATAAATATATATATATATATATATATATATATATATATTGATATATATAATATAGATATAAATATATATATATATATATATATATATATATATATATATAAGAAATTTCTGAAGGTGTTGCAGGTGGTTTGACAAAACTTTCTAAGATGCCAGCTTGTAATCTTCTAGTGCTTGGGTCTCAAAAAACTACACTTTCTGGATTTTCACAAGTTACTACTTTACCTCATACAGGATTTATATATTACTCTGATATTGTACAAGAAACTCCTCCTGTGAGTTCATTTTTTTCTTAAACAAAATACTATATGTATAATAAGAATAATAAAAAAGTAATGAAATATTGTTATATGAGTCTGACATAAGCAATATGTTGCAGGATCTACGAAGGAAAGCAGCAAGACTAGTGGCATCGAAAAGCATGTTGGCAGCTAGAGTAGATTCCTGTCATGAGAGCACAGATGGCCACATTGGTCAGATGCTGCGTGAAGAGATTGAGAAAAAGTTAGACAAGCTGCAAGAACCACCGCCTGTGAAATTTGTAAAACCACTGCCAAAACCAATTGATCCCGGTCGAAAAAAGCGCGGTGGTAAACGTGTTCGTAAAATGAAAGAACGTTATGCGATCACTGAATTTAGAAAGCATGCCAACAGAATGAATTTTGCAGATGTAAGTTGTATACATAATATATATATATATATATATATATATATATATATATATATATATATATAAAATAATAAGAAAGAAGTTCACAAAGATATATTTGAGGTCATCATGTTAAATGGAATACCATATATAATGAAACGATAAATGTATTTATATATAAGAAATTTCTGAAGATATTGCAGGTATGGTTTGACAAAACTCTCCAAGATGCCAGCCAAGGGTACGTTCGGAAACATCACCCGAGTGACCCGTGTATCGTTTTATCCTTGTTGTTCATCGAATGTTAAACAAGAATAAAACGATACACGGAGTCACTCGGGTGGTATTTCCGAACGTACCTCAAATGTGTGTATGGTGTGTATGTGTGTGTGTGTGTGTGTGTGTGTGTGTGTGTGTGTGTGTGTGTGTGTGTGTGTGTGTGTGTGTGTGTGTGTGTGTGTGTGTGTGTGTGTGTGTGTGATTTTGCATATAATAAATTATGAGAAGCTATTGTCAATCAAATCATGCAGATTAAATTCGTAAATGAAAAATCTTAAGTTCGAATCCCGATTGTTTCGTTAATTTTTCCGCTTTCTAGAGGAAAAAGTTTGAGTATAGCAAAATTATTTTGAATATCTGTTGATTTGTTTTAGATTTCTATATCTGTTATAATAAAAATAATTTTTTATTGATATTATATATTGAAATAAAGATTAAAAACAATAAAAAACATGACTCGCTTTGACAAAAATTAACTTTGTCGACACAACTGAATCACTGGAGGTACAAGTTCGAATTTGATTCGTCGCTGTACAAAACACAAGTAACGAAATGCAGCATAGCCGATAATTCATTACTAGCAATAATTTTTTTAAAGCCGATCCTTTCCATTTATTGTTTACTGAATAATTCAAAATCGAAAAATCATTCAGATCTTCAAATCTTGAAATCTTCAGTTGTGCCTCGGAGGGTAATTAATGGGTAATTAAGAAATTAAATATTGCTGTAACTAATAGATCGAGAGTGATGCCTATCAAGAAGATCTTGGCTATTCGCGAGGAACAATTGGTAAGGCTGGCACTGGTCGAATCAGGTTACCACAGATTGATGAGAAGACGAAAGTTAGGATATCTAAGACACTTCAGAAGAATTTGCAGAAACAACAGCAATGGGGAGGGAGTACTACTGTTAAGAAACAAGTCTCTGGTACTGCTTCCAGTGTAGCTTTCACTCCTTTACAAGTACGTACTTTTTTGATATTTTATTATTACTGAACATTGATAAATGAAAAATATGTAATATATTTTTTATGGCAATTTCATATATTTGTAGGGCCTTGAAATCGTCAATCCACAAGCTGCAGAGAAAAAGGTGAATGAGGCAAATGCAAAATATTTTTCTAATACAGCTGGTTTCCTAAAAGTAAAAAAGTCATAAATGTATATTATAATGAGAAATATAAGTAATTATATATTTAATATTTGACTAAATATTAATTGTTTAATTCATTGTGCAAAATCTCACTGAGGTTATTGTGTTAAATATGACATAAATAATTTTAACAGTAATAAATTATTCTAAATCTAAAACAATGGTGAAGATTTGTTCAAGTTTTGATTTGAAATCAATATAGAATGGTTACAAATAATTTGTTACAAACGATTTTTTTTTCGAAATAACTAAGATTGAACTTTTTTTTTTAAGAGTGTGGTTTACTTAGTAATACAAATGTTTTGAAACATTTTTTATTGCTCATTTCGTAAAATTCCTTGTTCTGATTAGTTAATAAAGCCCTTCGAAGCATTTGTAGCACCAAGTGAGTTACCTAAATAGGATATGGTTTGATTTGACGTTTAAAAAAATTTTTAGTAAATTTTTGGAGAAGGCAAAGGAAAGACTCATTTTTAAATGGAATAAGATATCCTTTTTTTTAAAACTAATGTAAAAGACTTCAAAAATAATTACAATAAGGAATGATAGTAATAAGAATCGGTGCACAATGTGCTATTTAATTTTTTTTTTTAAATTGTTCCCGGGCGGGAACTATATTAGTGCCTTCAACCTCCTGGGACTTTGACTATGTAAAGCTGTGTTCGTAAATTCACTGCCAGTACTGAAAACATATAGTTTACGTGACGAATTCTATAAATTTTCAGTACTGGCAGTGAGTTTACGAACACAGTCTATGTATGGACTGCCAGTAGGCTGCATATCCTATAGCACTATTGAGCGAAAAATGTTGCCAAGTACAACGGAGTTTGGTTAATTTAGAATCCGCGAAATTAAGTCAGTATGATACTTTAATATTAATTTTTATATTAATTTTTATATTAATTTTTAATAAAAATGCACGAGAAGCACGAAAAGCAGAGAAAGCACGTTGTTTTCCAAGTTGCACAGACTATACCTAATATTTAGTTCTTGGTTAGTCGCCTCTTTTTGACAACAAGTGTGAAGTTGGCTGCTGGCATCCATACTTATGTAGGCTGCTTTCGATATTCACTGCAAGTACTGAAAATCTATAATATACGTGATTTAAACTATATTTTCATTACTGGCAGTGAATATCGGAACGCAGCCATAGGCTGAGTTCGGGGAGCGCGCTATTAGAACTATTACATTATTTTATCCTTAATTTATATGTAATGAGCAATAAAGATGAAATTATGTGATAGTTCGAATAACGTACTCTCCAAACGCAATCATAGTCAAAGATATTATTAGTTTGAATTTATTTATTGATAATAATGCTTGTCTTAATGCCGAAATACTTGATATGATTTTTTCGTAATTATTAATTGTAATTGATATGATTTTCGTCTAGAAGAATATCGCCAAATTATGAGAAAAGCAGTGCGTTTGTATAAAGAAAGATTTTTCGATCTATCTCTTGATCTATCGCTCTGTTTTTTTCAAATATATTAAAAACATTTCAAGAAACAGAAAGCATAATAAAAAACGCAAACAAATCAAGAAAACAACTACTGACAGAAATGCAACAAACATTTTAATCGCTGTTACATTACATATCAGTACAAGGTAGTTTGAACATACAAAGTCGTATTAGTCAATGAAGTATTTTGCAAATACTCCATTCTAACAAATTTCATTCCTTCCATATCTCACTTCATCAAGAGTTACATAGCAATGATTTTCAAAATCCTACAAGTCTGTGAATGAACACTAGGGAGATTACATGATATGTTCTTCATTAAAATCTTATTTACTAACAAAGTTTTATAAATCATGGTCAAGTAAATCTTTTCAATATGCACTATTGATTAATAGAAAATTCATATTGGCCAAGAAAAGTGGACAGGCAGAAACTTTGATCCATAAACATCTGGGGCAGAATTTTAATAATAAAATAATTCTTATTTTATTAATGAAGCATTAAATAATTGCAAGTATGCACAGATTTTAACAGAATTTTTCCATTATTATTAGATTTTTCACTGAACATATGATAATCAATGTCAACTAATAAGATGGATGTCTTACTCATTCTACATGGATTGTTACTAAACAGAAAATTTAGAGATCAGTTGATTAATCAGTTAGAAAATAATAGATGATCTGCATGTTCCCCAAATTTAATATTTATGGATTTTTGTTTATGGGGAAAGTTAAAACAATAAATGTATAGCAAAATAATCAGAGAAGACAGGAAGGAGTGTGTAAAAAGAGAATTGCAATTGATTCGAATGAAATTTATCGTGTAATATTATTTATGTTACTTATCTCTGTATCGATTCAGAAAATGCATTGATGCTCAAGGTCATCATTTTGAACACCTCTTGTAGCAATAAGTATACAAATAAGTAAAAAGTAAAAGATCAATAAAAAAGAATAAAGTTAATCTCAAGGTGAAAATTATTACAGAATATTAAGTTGCTTATCTTATCATAAATCAATATTTAAATTAATTTTATCTCTTACTGCTATCATATAAAAAGTAAGCAATTTTAGCCGAAAATACGGCTAAAATTTAAATATAAGTATTTAAGTTGAATTCCAATAAAAAATATATACTTAAAATTGAACATATTTTGATAATACAATGTACGTCAAGATTTTGATTAGCTTTGCTTTTATAATTTTTTCTTTTAAAGAAGCTCATGGACATGGAATGCTTATGGAACCTGTAAATAGAGGAAGTGCTTGGAGGAAGGGATTCAATACACCTATCAATTATGATGATGATGGAAATTATTGTGGTGGTTTATTTGTAAGTTGCATCATATAAAGTTAAAAACTGAATCTTTAATTACAAGTTAGACGTTTTCTTTTTACTATTTATATTTAAAAAATACACACACACACACACACACACACACACACACACACACACACGCACATATATGTAGAAAAATTTCCAAGTCCATTTCATAAAGAAATTTATATATCAGAGAATATTAATTAGTGCAAAAAATGCGATGAAAATTTAGCGCGCCTGGGTTGCGTTAAAATCGTTTTTAATAACTATGAAATAATATAATAAGCGAATATAAAATAATATAGTATAATAAATAAAAATATATTAGTTGAATATATTTTAATATTTTTTAATTTATATTTCTATAATTTATTATTTTATCAATATTTATTAAATATTTATTAAAAATATTAGTAAAAATATTTGTAAATTAATAATTATTTTTAAATATTACATATTTCTATTCAAATCTAAAAGATTTATCTATAAAGATTTTGAAAAATAATCGTGCCTTAATATTATATTTATATATAATTAAGGCATTAACATTAACAAGAATATAAGTAATATATTATATGATATAATATAATATACTAAGAGAGCGTTATGTACATGTCTTATAATATGTCCCGGCATGTCAAGTTTTTGTATGTCAGTTTGGTCTTAAGATCGTTCTATACAATTCATATTTTATGTAGATATACATATAATAAATCTATTAAATTTTATTGACAATACAAATACTGATAGTTTCCAACTAACAAAATATTTTTCGGGCAAATGAGAATCAGCGCTGTTTGCGCAATTGACATTCTTTATTACAACTTAAATATATAAAACATACGTTTCGATTCTAGTTTGAGTCATCTTTAGTGCATACAAAGACAAAGACAAGATACTGCGTTCATCCAATATGCTCATCGTCGTTAAATTTGTTAATTAGAATTATTATGATCGCACAAACATGTCATTTTTAAAGAAACAAGACAGTCTTTAAGGGTTGTCAATTATCAGATGAACAGTTTACACTAAACCGAATAAAGCACGCGCAGGAGTGCGGCGCAGTTCGCACCGAACAGCACATCACACATCGCGTCCGCACGCCTTGAGCTCCAGGCAGTAACTGCCTTAAATGTATTATCAATATCTTTACTATGTGTTATTACTTCAATATATTGATTATTAACTTTATCTGTAACTTCTATATTCCTTGTGCTCGTTCTTTTTGGCCTTATTTTTACTTAAAATTATATAATATTTGTAAACTAATGTTTTAAATTATATTATTAGTGTTTTACATTAAAAATACTTGTATACATTGTATTATTTCCTTTGTATTATATCTTTTTGTAATGATAAAACCTTTTATTTTTAATTTAGAAGATATAGTATTTAAATTAGTTATTTGTTAATTTATACAGGAACAAATAGGTAATGATGGCAAATGTGGTCTCTGTGGAGATGATTATAGACTGCCACAGCCTAGACCAAATGAAAATGGTGGAAAATATGGTACTGGTACTATTGTAAAAACGTAAGTATATTTTTTAATAATTATTTTCAAAAACTTTAAAAAAACATTAAAATTTCAAAAGAAACAAAAATAAACAAATTAATCTAAATAAATTTGGAGAAACTGCATAATCTGTGATAATATGAGATGTTCTATTTTAAATGATCACCATTCAAATTTTCTTTGTTTTTAATTTTAGAAAAAGATATTTCAAATAAAAGTTGTATCATTTGAAGGGAGATAAGTAAAAGTAAAATCGATTTTTTCGGAAATCGATTTTTCAAGATAACATGAAAGTCACCATTAATTTTTTAAATGGAATGCTCTATTTTTTTATATCAGATTCTTATACCTGACTTAAAATGTTTCCAAAATGATATAATTAACCCTCTTCCATTAAGAACTTCCTAATTTATCAGTCTTTAAAGTTATGATAGCATTGACAAATTATTCAAGTAATGATAAGAACTGTGAGGTTTATTTTAGACTTCTATTTGTACATATATCTGCATAAAATATATATATGTAGAATATAAACATGTACGTGCTTGATTAGCGTAAGTCGAATGAGGATGATATTTCAATTCTCTTCTAAATCACATCCTGATATCACAACAATTCCTCATCTCTATACTCTTACTTGAATATTTAAGATAAAGATTAATATCATAGATCTTGTAAATAGTATTGTCAGAATAAAGCCGTTTTACAATTTTTATTTTTCTCTTGACGTTAATATTTATTGCAATGCCTAACTTCGCAATCAGAAATTATTATAACATGATAATGATTGTTGGCCGCACAAAGAATTACAAAATTGTAGCAATTTTCTAAAAATGCAATAAAAAAATCGATTTTTTTTGACCCGACAAACTGAAATACTTTTTTAACAAATATTATATTTTAGAAATGATGTAAATAGAAAACAAATGATTTAAACTTATACAGCAATATTGAATTGTTCTATTTAATATGGCTTAATTGATAAATTAAAAAATTTTTTAATTCTTCTCATAACATAATAATTATAATATTTTATGTTTTGCAGCTATAAAGCAGGACAAATAATTGAACTTGTAGTCAAACTCACTGCTAACCATATGGGTCATTTCCAATATTCTATTTGTCCTCTTAATGATAAAAAGGAATTGGAAACTGAAGAATGTTTTGCCAAATATCCATTGCAACTGACAGATGGCAATAATAAATACATCTTGAAAAATCATAACAAAGATTTTAAAATGAATGCTTATTTGCCAGAGAATCTCACTTGTGAGCACTGTGTATTGAGGTAAGAATCAAAAGACAGTAATGTTTCCAAGTTTCGATAATAATAGCAATATATACATACCTCTATTTCTTTATCCATTCCTTCTTATTATTTTTTAATAAATAACATGTAAATAATATATAAATTGTTCAATTTCTTCTTCTTTAAATTTTTCTATTTTTCCGATAATAAAAGTATCAAAACGAAATTTTTTTTTTTTCAAAATTATATACAATCATTAAATATTAAACAATTTGAATTTTTTAAAATTAAAGACATGTTATTGTACAATCACATACCATTTTTTAATATATGTATGGAACATATAATTTTTAATTGCTCTATTCTTATTATGTTCAATTACCATTTAATATTCATTAAAAATTACTACTATAGATTTTCCAAAATCTAGTATGTATATTTGTAGATTATTATGAAAAGCTCTTTTTGTAAAAAAAAAAAATATATTAAAAAATATATTTTAAGAGTTATAGAAAAGAGAGAAAGAGAGAGAGAAAGAGGGAGAGAGAGAGAGAGAGAGAGAGAGAGAGAGAGAGAGAGAGAGAGAGAGAGAGAGAGAGAATAAAATTTATAATTTTTAGTTTATGTTATAATAAATCTTTATCTGTATTTAACTTTTAGATGGGAGTATATTGCTGCAAATAACTGGGGTAAATGTGAAGATGGTACACACAAAATGGGTTGCGGTCCTCAAGAAACTTTCAAGACTTGTTCTGATATTCGTATTGTATCTTAAATATATCGTTTAAGAAATTATTATAATGTTGTATAATATTGTAATATGTTAAAGTACATCTAATATATAATATATAATGATATATCATAAAATTTATGTAATTTACATAATGAAATTTGCATAATAAAATGTTCTCTGATTATGAGTGTCTTCTATATTAATATTATACGCAATTAAATATATATAATATTTCGATCTGCTCTAAATTAAAAATAAATAAACTAATTCAAAATATTTATAATATATATGTGCAAAATGATAACATAAAATATATACATAGCATAAATATATTGAATTATAATTTTATTTATTTTTAATTTGAAAAAAATCGAAATTAAATAAATTATAATATAAATGTTATTTATTGTCATACGATTTTATTAATTTATATTTCATTTCATTTTTAGAACGTAATTAAAATTAAAATGCTTCTCGCATTACTATTAAACAGATTTTTAAGAAACTTGTCTGTATTTCACCAATCTCTAATGATCTATATTTTACCAATCTTTAATCTAACTAAAAAATACTTTTATCAATGTATCGTATGTGTAAGATTACTTTATTCATAATTCATTATTTATTTACAATTTAATTTTTAATATAATTATTATTTAACTGGTTCGTGGAAAATGAATGGGTATCGCATAATTGTTAGATAAATTTCGAATAAAAAAATAAAAAATTAAAAAAAAAAAGTATCATCCCTTGTGGGGATCGAACCCACGACCTTTGGATTAGAAGTCCAACGCGCTATCCTCTGCGCCAAAGGGACACAGTGGTCCTGCTGAAATAAAAAATGTAATATATTATTGATATTACAGAAAGAAATAACTTTTTAATATTTTATTATTTTAATAATTTATTTTTATTGTAAGGTAATGTAAATTATTTTAAAGATTGAAGAAATGAATTTTTTTTTAAGTCAAAGTAATTTAAAAGTAAAAGAACAAAATCAGTGAGTTTTTTAATTCATTTTCATCAGACTAATGCTAATAGCATCTCTGATGAATGATGACATACTTTTAAGGATGGTTTGAATTTGATAAATGGATTCATCAAATTCAATAATAAAATGTATTTACATTATCAAGACTAATAGACATTAAACAATTTAATATTTGTATGTACATATAATTTTGAATTCAATTATTATATCCGTTTATACTAATATTAATAATATTTTGTGAAATGAATGATATTAAATTACATATAATAGAAAATTATTGTAAAATTACCACACACACACACACATACACACACACACACACACACACACACACACACACACACACACACACACACACACACACACACACACATGCGCGCGCGTTTGTAATGTCTAGTTAAAATAAAAATCCATCTAAATTAAACAAAATTGCATCTAATATGATTGTTATCTTCAATATTGGATTGGATTCAATATTGTAATATTAATCATAAAATAGTATAAATAAATTTCCTGAAAATTTTATGAGGTTTCCCAGATTTTTTCAGATAGTAGCTATCTTATCACTTATAGTTTTACAAAAAGAATAATACACAATTATAAAATTACAAAATTCAAATATAAACTGTCAAATAAAAAATAAATAATCAATAGTAATAAATGAAAAAGTCTATAACTTTGATCTCTTTTTTCCCTCATTTTAAATGTGATTTTCTGCTAATGTCAATTTAAGCAAAAAATCTGAATTAAAACAAATACATAAATCGAAATGAAAAATTGATTTGTGATGGTGGAGGATCCGATTTAACAGTACAGATATTCAAGGAAAAAAAAATTATACCGATATTTTCTTATCATAAAATTTTATTTTTACATTTTGATTCTTCTGATAATCTCACAAATTAATAAATATGATAGACAAGCTTATATTTTAGACTATGTATCTTTTTAAATTTGAAACACAAATATCAAATATACATTATGTTAAATAAATTATGTTTAATATAAATTTATTATCTACATTATTTGTATTCTTTTTTCTGTTATTTTATCTGTACATAATTAATAAAAATAGTTACATTTTTATATTTTTTTTATTACATTTCGTTTATTATGTACATACTAAAATTTAATGTCTGAAAAATTGTAAGATTCATAAGCAAACTCTTCCTTATGAAATGCATCAGATTCTAAACCAATATAATCAATTTCTAATCTGAAGTGTCCAGTAACGTCATCGGCCAATGATATACCAAAATTTGAAACTTCATGCAGTACAATTGGTATTTGGTTATCCTGTAATCTGCCTTTACTCGAAAATATAAATTTAGAGAATGGAATTCTGACATATTGCCAATAAGGTCCACCTCTGGTATGAAGCACATAATGATATACATCATTCCATGTTAAATCAAATATACCTCTAGTAGCAATATTCAACACATAACATCTACCATCTCCTCTAATACGAAGGACGAGATGAGTATATGGTGTCCAATCATGATAGACTTCACGTTTAAAAGATTTATATTTAGGTATTGTGGTAATATTGCAATAACCAGCATATTTTATTCTGCCATCCTTAGGTAAACGAGTGCTTAATATGCCGGAAAATATACCAGTACCAGTAGAAGACATTTCTAATCTGAAAAAAAATAATAAGAAATAACACACAAATATACAGAAAATGATATATGGTTCTATATGAGAGCAAAGAATTCATAGTTGGAAAGTTAGAAAAAAATAGTTGGAGTTTGATCTCAATTTTCATCCCACATATACTTCTATTTATAGAAGGTTGATTAAAAATTAAAAAAGTTGTGTCTTGATATATTTTGTGTTGAAATTTTTTCTTAATTGACTCTGTTGTCATTTCATTTTTTATTACTCTTCAAGAATATTTTTCCTCATATTCCACAGTATTACATTATATTTCATAAGGACAAGTGTAACAGTACTATAAAATCAATAAGTGAAATGAAACATTGCTAAATATATTTCAAGATAAATCATAATTTTTTTAATGAAATTTAATATAAGTTAAGGATTATTAAAATTTTTTTACATATTACACATAATAAAATTTACTAAAAACTACATGTATTAATAGAAGAATAATAAACAAAATTAAATCAATTAGAAGAATTCCAATAAAATATTCCTATCAGAATGATGAATAAAGAAAGAAGTACTATTTTTTTACAATCACACACATACATATACTATATATACATACATTTTAGCTTACATAAAAATATGTATTATTGTTTATTGTCATTATACATTTACATATCATTTATACTCACTTGGCTGTAGAAAAACCTTCTTCATAATCACTATCACAGGTAGTAACCCATTGATCCAATGATTTCGGATCACCCTTAAATTGCCAAATAATATCAACTTCATTTGTTCTATATACAAAAATAGGATCCATTTTCAATGTTTCCTTTATTTCTTCTATTAAAATACTAAATTCTTCTTTGAACTGTCGATATCCTTCACATATTCTACCAAAAACATCTAATTGTGGTTCTAAAAACGGTTTATCATATACTCTTTTATAACCTGACTTTCTATCTGGTTCGAAAAAAGATAATAAATTTGAAGTTGTATGCAATTTTCTTTTGCCAACAAAATTTGTTAATAATGTGTTAAAAATTCGCCTATTCATATTGGTTTCAGAGTATATACAACATGAATTTTCTTTTTTCAGTTACTCCCTGGGTGGAAACCGTGAACACCTTAACCTCCTTTAATAGCGGATTCGATTCACCACACTAATTACGCTCCATTTAGCGCTACAAAAGCTTTGAAGCGTTTGATTAACCAATCAAAACAAAGAATTTTATGAATTGACCAATCAAAAGATGCTTCGAAGCATTTATAGCCACCAAGTGGACTGCACCCCGGGTCTAAACGCTGATATACATGAAATTATTCAAATGTAAAAATATATAAATATTTCAAAACAATTATATAAATAATCAACAATGAATTTGTCATAATATTTAGCTGAATATGAATTAATAATTTTGTTATCAAAGAAGTAATATTATATTATTACATTTAGATTATATGTAGTAGTTGGTCGAAATCTGTTCTTTATTCCCTGTTGCCTATGTTTTTCATTCAATCAATTATTCTTTTATCGACTATAATTAGTCAATTTCTTAGGCATGCACATAAAAAAATTTTTAACGTAATCATAAGTAGGCAATATGCAATATGCTGCAATGTATAGGCAAATGTGTATGGCAAATTGACCAATCACAATCGACTATTTTGGATTATAAAGCCGGGAGCACATACTTCTGCATAACATAATGCATGACGTATAAGAAAACAAAGCAATCGTAGTTCTCTATTTTTATACCCTAATGAAAATAAAAGATTCTGATTGGTTGATTCTCTTATGCGTTATGCCTTATGCAAAAGTGTGTGTCTCGGCTCTAAAAAGAATAAGCGAATTATGATTGATCAATTTACTTATAACTTTACAATTATATCTAAAATCTTTTTACGTAGTACAATTACCTTTATGGCTTACTTTTTTATTGTAGACGATGCTTTAAGCGACAATGTCTACAATGTCTACAATGAAATTTTAAGGCTTAAGAAATTGGCCAATCATTATTGATAGAAGAATAATCGATTGTGGTTGACCAATTTTTTATGTCTTACGTCTTAAAGTCTTATTTTATGTAGTTTATGTTTTTAATAGGTGATTTAAGTCTTAAGCTATAAGAAATTGACTAATCATACTCGATTTATAATTAGAATACTCGACTATAATTGGTCAATTTCACATAAGTTTTCAATTGGAACGTTTAACACGTTGGACACAGCCACTTACAGCAACCGATGTCTGTAGATTTGCCTGGATCAACCAATCAAATAATTTTATTTTAAATTGGCCAATCAGCAACGTGGGCGCCATCCGTTTTCAATTGGTCAATTTCTTATGGCTTAAGGTTTCAACTATCTAGTGTAGATTTCATCTTAACAGTTGAATGCAGTTATATTGATTTACATAGTTCATGAATCTTCCGTCCGGGGTTCACGCGAGTGCGTACAAGGAGAAGAAATCGATCGCTCTTCCTATTATAGCGTCGTTTCTGCCATTGTTTCTATCGTCTTACGGTTTCTTGTTTCTTACAAACTGCAGCAGGATCTGAGATTTTATTTAGATCCCCAAGATGGTGAAGATGGAGCATGATGTGAGTTCTTTTCTTAACAAAATAGCCATTCCATCATTACGAGTGACGTCGACCAATTGTAAAACGCTTTTCTCTTACACTCGCGTTATTTCGCGATACTTTGACTATTTCGGAAACTGTTCATTGCGTTTGTGCTCGTTATGATATTGTAAGAACAATTACTTATTCCTGTTCAGAGTACAATAAAGATATTTATGGTTTTCAACGAACCATTGATTGAACCTGATAAAAGATCGATTGATTGTAATGGAGATGTAATGATATTTTGATTACTGAATAAAAGTCATGTACATAACACGTTGTAATGTATGTATTAAGTCTTAGATGTAAGCAACGCACAAGCTTTGTCGTGTAGCATAGAACTTATATTCCATGTTACATATTCAAAGTAACATGCTATATGTAAGTTCTATACAATCCGACAAAGCTTGCGCATTGCTTATATCCGAAGACTTAAAACATTACATGTTATATGCTATAGCTCTAACAATGCATTCTGTTTCTCACATGCATATGATGTATCATTTGCTCTTATTATTCATTATATATTAAAGGATAAATAATATATAATATATGCTGTATAAGAAATGGAACATACCCTAATAGATTTATAGTTGATTTCATCACTGGCACTTGGCAGCTTTCTACTATCATGTTTCTATGTAACTTGGAATATTCTTGAAATACAGAATCTAATCTTTTAATTAAAGTTTCATAATAAATTCTCATGATTAAATGAATAAAACAAGATATGTAATTCAGCATTATATTTAAAAAATCTAATTTCTGGTACAAATTAATCATGTAAAAAGATGATAATTGCTCAATATATTATCATTAATCAAGGAATGAAATAGTGAGAAAATAGATGAAAGAGAAGAGAAATCATATTGCATTCAGGAAAGACTTTAATCAGTTATTGTGATTAGAATAGATCAGAGGATCAATTGTGTATCTTGAAACGATGTGAAAATTACAAAAATGAAGCAATTTATTAGCTTTCGACATAAATGCAGATGCTCTAATAAATTTTCTTTTTTTAATTTTTAACTTATTTCAAAATATATAATTGACTCTCAGAAAACATGTTAAATCTAGAAAAATATAGCAAAATGATGGGCGAAAGCTCACTCAATGATTGCATAATTGTGATTTTCTGACTATTATATTGATGATATTTTTAAAATTAGTACCAGACTGCTATGTTGAGATTTGTAATTTACTATTTAAATGAGATTTAGGAATATTATAAATGTATATAAATTCATTATTGGAATTGTTATTTATTATTCATATATAATTCATCAATGAAATAATTTTCTTGACAGTTAAAGAATATGTATTATGAAACATATATATTCTGAGTCTAACTTAACATCGAAATTTTAATTTAAAGAAATTCATGTATAAGAAGAAATTAAATTAGTTTATATATCATTATATTTATATTGTTAACTGTTATTTATAAAGATATGATATTCTAATCCTGATTTTAAATAATAAAATTTTTAATCTGTCTCAAAACATTATAAATATTGCTCATAACATTATCAGCTCTCAACAATGAGAGCTGATATTTCAATGCTATCAATTCTTTTTGCTATGGTAATCACGCAAATGATTTAAAAAAAAAAAAAGTGAAATTTATATTTTATGCGTAAAATATAATTACATGCATATATATGTGCATACATGCGTGCGCGCGTACGTGTGTGTGTAAAATTGTATATTTTTTTTGTACATACATGTATGTACAACAATATTTTATGTTATTATAAGAGAGAAGAGAAATATGAAGAGAAATATCACAATTACTTCAAATGTTATTTGATATTTTAGGATGGCAAAAATGAGCCAGAACATGTTAGGAAACTATTCATCGGAGGCTTAGATTATAGAACAACAGACGATTCACTTAAGAAACATTTTGAGCAATGGGGAGAAATAGTAGATGTGGTAGTTATGAAAGATCCCAAAACAAAACGGTCTAGAGGTTTTGGTTTTATTACTTATTCTCGTGCTCATATGGTGGATGATGCTCAGAATGCTAGGTAAGAAAGATTTATACAAGATATAAAAAAAATTTAAATTTAAATTAATAAATTTAATAAATATATATAATAAAAATATATATAATAAAAATTAAATTAATTTTTATTATATATAATATTTATTAAGAGATAGAAAAAATATAAATTACAAAAATTTTATTAGAGATAAAAATATACTTTGCTACAATATAGATTTTATATAAATCTATATGATTTTTCCTTTACATAAAGTGATTCTTCTATCTATTTTATATATAAAAGTATTAAGATAAAACTAAAAATAGATATTTATAAGATTTTGTATTTGAAAAATATTAAATTCTTTATTTCAATATGCTGTTACAGAAAATATAAAAGAGCTTATACAATATATTTTTTATAATTTTTCTTTAATATCTTTATAATTTAATATATTTTTGAATTTTGCAAATATATCTTTTACAGACCTCATAGAGTAGACGGCAGAGTAGTTGAGCCTAAGAGAGCAGTACCCAGACAAGAAATAGGTCGGCCGGAAGCTGGAGCTACTGTGAAGAAACTTTTTGTAGGTGGTTTGAAGGATGATCATGAAGAGGAAGACCTTAGACAATATTTTCAGAGTTACGGTAGCATAAATTCAATCAGCATAGTCACTGATAAAGAAACTGGCAAGAAACGTGGTTTTGGTTTTGTTGAGTTCGATGATTATGATCCTGTCGACAAAATTTGTCTGCAACGTAATCATCAGATTCGCGGCAAGCATGTTGATGTTAAAAAGGTAAGGATATTTATTTATTTCAATTATAATTGTTTGATTGTTAATTTATTATTTCAAGAAGAATTCAATATGATTTCATAAGAATATGCTTAACAAATAGGTAATAGGTATCTGATTTTTTTATTCTTTTTAGTATCATTTTTTTCTTAATATTTTTACGTTTTTATAAGTGTTTTTAATATTTTTTGTTTATATAGTTTATAAATTTACAAGATATTAAAGAATATATACGTATATAAGATATTTAAAAAATATGCTGATTAGAATTTGGAAGAAATATATTACCAAATTAAATAAGTACTGTCCAAACATATGTTAACAGATTAATTTTATAAACAGTTTTTTGTTTAAGTAATATAGATAACTTATTTGTATTTTTATATGTATTTTTATATGTATTTTTATATGTATTTTTATATATTATTTTTTACAAAAATAAATTTTAACATTCTATAATGTTCTTAAAATATATGAAATCTTATAATATTTTTTCTTATATCTCGTTAAATTTATAGAAATATAAATACTTTATGACATATTTCATGGAGATTTTTTTTCTATTAGATACAAGTTATTTTATTGCAGTTTTTTTCCTCCTTTCTGTTCTTTTCTTCTTCCTTCCTCTTTCCTCTGTCTATTTGTCTATATAGATTGAACTGAATTAACTAAATATACTAAATAGTTTGTACTTTTATTAAAATAAATTTTATTACAGGCTTTGAGTAGAGCAGAAATGGCATCTGCTTCTGGAGGAGGAGGTGGTGGTGGTGGAAGTAGCCGTGGTGGTCAAGGTATAGGCAGAGGACCCCGTGGTGGTAATCAGGGAGGTGGTAGCTGGGGAGGACGTGGCAGTGGTGGCGGTGGTGGTGACTGGAATAATGGTGGTAATCAGGGTGGCTATGGTGGAGGTAATCAAGGAGGTTGGGGGGGTAATGGACCTTGGGAGAATCAGAATCAAGGTAAAAATTTGCATGCAAATATTTTTTTACTTTTAGCTGAGTTGACCTTTGCATTAACAATGTCACGTATATTGCTGTTCAATGATATTGGATTCGAGAAATTGATTATGAAAAAAGTTAGAAATATACAATTGAGCTGTAAAAATTTCTTTAATTTAGATTGAAACAACTTTTAAAATAAATTTGATTTTGAAAAATATATTATTTTTTCTTGAATATATTTTAAATGATATTTATCTTAACAAGTTTTTGAAACAATATTTATCTTAACAAGTTTTTGAAACAAGTGTTATGTTAGGGTCAAGTTGCAGCATAAAAGTTTTATATCTACAAGTATATATAAATAGTAATGAAAATATAAATAGAGCGAGCCCAATTCAGAAATGTTTAAGACTCCTGAGTACTCAATTAAGAACTCCACGTTGATGGTAGCGACGTATCGTCGCGGTCGAAAATAGAAGATCATTCATTCTTGTTTATTTTATCCTTGTTCTTGTTCATCTTTATATAAGTGATGTACGGACGAAATTTTTTATTGCAGCTATTTTCGTTATTATGTTCTTCATCGTGTAGATGTGACTTGTTTTGTACTTATCAGATTTGTAAAAATGGGCGGTAGCTAAAATTATTTTTGGACATTACATGTAAAAATATTTTTTCCACTTCTTTCAACAGCTGTCAAATCGTGTGTTTTCTGCCTGAATAGGCTTTATTTCACGTGTCTTTTACAGCTATTTAGTGACTATCAGGAAGAGAAAGGATAGCAGTCTATTTTCACATGTGTCTTACAGTTATAGCAGGTGTTATTTTAATCAAATATACGATGGTTACTCAGGAGTCTTAAGATATCCCAAAGTTATCTAAGGATCCTTTTAAACAGATATCCCAAAGTTATCTAAGGATCCTTTTAAACAGATTCTTTAGAATATTTTAAGACTAAGAAAATTCTAATACGAAAATGTCGAGGCTGTAATACTTTTCATATTATAAATGAATAAAATTGACCAATACAGCGACTAGATTTCGCATGCTCAGACATGTTATATTGCATGGCAGTGAAAGTACCCCTGTACATTGACTCACTTTCTAAATATTAACATAATTTTTTATATAATGATAAGGAGTTCACTTTTAAGCTTTGTCTTGCTTATTTATGATTATTTTATTTGAATTATACGTAAGGATTAATGTCAGCCTAATATCAAGCCATATATAAATCAAATTGTTAAAACTCAAATTCAATATGTATATATATATATATATATATATATATATAACAATTTGATATATGACTTGATATTAAGATGATATATTAATCTTTATAAATAATTGAATTAAATAATCGAAGATAAGCAAAACAAAGCTAAAAGTGCTCTCCTTATCATTATAAAAAATTATGTTAATATTTAAAAATGAATATCGGAGATTATGAAATGATTTAGATGATTTAGAAATGAATGATATAGAATAACATATTTGAGCGCGCGATATCTAGCTATAGTTGGTCAATTTTATTCGTTCATAAGTTTGAACGAACTTTGAAAAGTATTATATAAGCATTGACGTTTTTGTATTAGAATTTTCGTTGTAGAATATTTCAAAGAATTCTCAAGAAAGCTCATAAAAGAACCTCTGGTAATTTTGAGACACCTTATATAGACATTTTTTTCTTTATAATCTACATATATTATAATCTTATATTATTTATAAAGCTAAATCATATATATTAGAAAAGTCATCTTCGATCAGTATTGTTTTATATTTATCTTTTTTTAGTATAATTTAGATTTTAGATAATTGATATTGTATAAATTGGTCTATTTGTACATCTAATTTTATTTCTAAGTTTGAATAAATAAAAATTAAATATTAAATAACGCTTTATTAAAATAAAAAACTAAAATTATAAATAATACAAAAGAACAAGATAAAAATAGTAATTTCTTTATTAATCTGATGCAATTTAAATAATATTTGATAATTAAGATTACACAAGACAGTAAAAGAAATATATATATCTCTCCTACAAAAAGTTAATAGAATAGTATACCATTATTTTATTATTTTGAATAACGGAATATGTTAAAAGAAGATTGTCAATTTCTATAATTTAAAGGTGGAGGATGGAATCAGAGTGGACAGGGCGGCTACAACAGCGGTGGTAATTGGAGCAATGATAATTTCGGTGGCGGATATCAACAAGGTTATGGAGGTGGTCCAGTACGCAATAATTTCAACTCGGGTGGCAGACCAGCACCATATGGTATTAATTCGGGTCCTAGTGGTCGTCAATCTGGAGATTCAAGATGGCTACCACCTTTTAGCGGACAAGGTTTTTTTCTCTTTTTCAAAGTCTATGGTCCATATTTTGAATTCTCTTTTATCAATGAAAGAGAATTCAATATATAGGCCTATGATAATGTACCAGATTTTTAAACCCCTCTCCTCTCCCTCAAATTTGCAACTTCCTTTTTTTTCTTTTCTTCTTTTCTCAATAGTAGTTTTTTTCTTTTTTTTTCTTTTTTTTTTTTTTAAGTGACAAGAATTTATTCAAGAGGCAAAATTGAAAAATAATAAAGTGCATTTATTCAAAATGCACATAGTTATCCAATTATATAAACGTAGCTGTCCACATTTACAAATAATATATAACTTCTAATAATTAATTATATAATTACTAATATATTAAAGCACAATGCAGATTATTTATTTATCATTTAATGTATATTTAAAACTAAATAATAGAAAGTTTTATATATATATATATATATATATATATATATATACTATTGATTCATGACATTAACATTTATAAAGAAAAATTGGTAAGGAATAGATTAAACAGAAAGTTGTTATAATAGAAAACCGCGAAAATTAGTTATAGTTATATGGAATTAAAAAATGGTTAGGGACTTTATTAACAAAAAGAAGCCTTGAAAAATAAATATTACTAACTTCCTTCCTTTTTCCTTTTCTCTTTTCCATTTCCTCTCTCTCGCTCTGCTTCCCTTTCTTTCTCTTTTTTTTCATCCTGTCCTTTTTCCTTTCTTTTCTTTTCTTTTCCTTTTATCCCTCCTGCTTTCGGTCTTTCTTTCTCCTTCATTTTCTTCCTCTTTTTCTTTTCTTTTCTTTTTCTCTTTCCTTTATCATAAATGTAATCTAAGATATGCAACATAAAATATTTTCCAATGTAAATTATATAAAAAAGTTTAAAGATTATGATTTTAGATTATTTTTATAGATTTTGTTTTACATTATTTATATAATTATTAAAATTTAAATTTAAAATATGTTTTATTTTGACTTGCAACAAATAATGATTCAACAAAATTTTAAATATAATTTTAGCAAATAAATGTAATATATAACTATCAATTTTTTCTATTATTGAATGGCTTTAAAATCATTGAGTAATTCTATTTGACAATTCCATGTTACTACATTATGCAATTTAGAAATAATCAATTCTGCTAATCTTTAATTTTTTAAAATGTTGCAGGTCCTATGGGTGGCGGAAATTCTGGCGGCGGTGGTGGATATGGTAATCAAGGTTATGGCGGTAATTCTCTTGGAGGTGGAAACATGGGTGGTGGTGGCGGTGGTGGTGGTGGGGGAGGAGGCAGTGGTAGAAGATATTAGAAAAACTTTTAAACATATCACCAATATTTCTTACTGGTAAGCAAAAGCATAATTATTACTAGATAATATTATTGATATATTGTTTTAAATTGTTTACTTGTATTTATTGTAAGTTTACGAGAATCTGGTTTTTTTTCTTTTTCTCCCCCCTCTTTTTTTTTCTATTTTAAAGAATCTTTAGTTTCTGTAATATTAATTACTAATGATACAAATGTTTAGTTTTTTAACTTTATACATACTTACAAGTATGAACATATTAGTTGTGATTTATATGCTTAACAGATTACTGATATACATGAATCAATTTATTTTAAGATTACTATCAGTTTATTAAATTTAATAAATTGATATTTATAAAAAATATTTTATATAATTTATTCTAATGATTATTAATTTACATACTCTTTTTTACATCATTTATAGCATAATTGTAATATTTTCTATAATATACGCGGGCATGCATACATATAACTCCAAAATTTATTGAAGTAAATTTGTAAGGTTAATCTTGAAGAGAACATAAAAAAATATAACACATAGGAAGATTATAATATTTATTTGTTGTACATACATACATACACATACACATATATATGTGTATATATATATATATATATATGTGTGTGTGTGTGTGTGTGTATATGTGTGTATATGTGCGTACTGCGTGCATATATATATATATATATTAACAAATAACTATTTGTGGAATACTGTGCACGCACACGTACACCACACACACACACACACACACACACACACACACATACGTACACGCAGTGTTCCACATTGATGATAAATATTTTAATGACATTTTTTGTAACATTTTAAGATGCAAATTTTAATACAAAGATGTGGGAGCTACAATTTCTAATTGGGGAGATGCTTTCATGAACTGAATGCTTTTGATCATGATAAAATTATCGTCAATGCAATAAGAGTTTTATTAAAAAACTATTTATTTATCTGTAATCCAAATCTATTAAAATATTAAGACTCCTGACTAATCGCCGCGGCCACATTGGAATCGTGACGTTATAAGCGAGAAATAACAATGAAATTTATTGTAAGTAATTTACAAATAAAGAGATATTTGACTAAAAATGCTTGAAATGGCTTTAAGACACTTGTGAAAATGGATAGCTATTATCCTTTTCCTTCCTGATAGTCAATAAATAGCATAAAAGGCATGCGAAATGAAGCCTCTTCAGACAGAATAATATGATTTGACAACTTAAAAGAAATGAAAAATATGTTTTACATATAAAATACTTTACTTTTACATATAAAATTCAAAGATAACTTTAGCTGCCATCCATTTTTATCAATTTGGTAAGTATGAGATAAGTCACAGCTATATAATTAAACACGTAATAACGAAATGAAATGCAATAAAAAATTTTGTTGTCAATACATCACTTAATTTAATATAAAGATAAACAAGGACGAATAATCTGATCTTCTGATTTTTTCCATGATATTGTGTTGCTACACTATCAACGGGGAATTCTTAGCTGAGTCAGGAGCCTTAAATGAATTAGATTAGACTGATGCATAGAGGAGCCGGAGACATTTGTACTCAATAGTTTAATAGTATCGATATTAATATATCTTAAAATTATTATGTTTATTTAATTCAAATCATGTAAAATTGACCGATAAAGATATTTTTTATTAAATTAGAAATTGAATATATCGTTATGGAATATACATATACAGATACATTATTTATTTAATATATGATATACATCAAAACCTCTATATTCTTTCTTAAAAATTGTGATAAGATCTTAAAAAATCAGAAAAGCAGAATTAATATGAAATAAATAGGAATTATAGCTACTACTGAGAGAATATGTTAGCACAGTTGTTAAGAAAGAATATTGAGGTTTTTATGTGTATTGTATATTGAATAATTGGTATGTGTTATATTCTATATATTAACAATGTATCCAATATCTAATTATGACAGAAAACATTTATATCGACTGACTTTACGTGAAAACTTTTATCATATGAACCAAATAAATACACTAATGACATTTTGATACGTATTAATATCGTTACTATATGTTAAACTAGTACAAACATTTCGATCTATTTTTATAATGAATTTGTTACGAATAAACAAAAATAGTTTATTAATAAAATTCTTATCGCGTATTTATACAATAATTTCATTATTATTAAAAGCATTCGATTCATAAAAATACTTTTATCACTGACCATCTTGACACTTTTAAGTCCGTGGAATTCTAATCTTATCATTTACAATCTTTAAACCTTTTTAAGAAAACTATTATAGGTCTGATTATATTAAAATTTTTGTTATAAATGTTACAAAGAATCTTATTAAAAATTTATCGTTACTTTTAGAACACCCGTGTGCATGCATGCGTTCTTGCGCGTGAATGTATTTATACGCGAGGATATACATATTAATATACATATGCACAAATACGATTTTATAGGATTTTGTCAAAATAATATAATTAAAGTATGAAATCTTTTCTGCTACTTTTATTTCAAAATTTATTATATAATTTTTCGATAACTAGGATTAAGTTGATTAATTTTATAATTTAATAGTATTTTTTTTTTTCTCTCTCTCTTTCTCTCTCTTTTTTGTTCTTAATATATTGTCAAATAAAATTCAGAAATGTGAAATAAATTAAAATGATAAGGATAGCAAAATAACTCGTTTTTATATGATTGTATTTGTATGACTTTATTCAGTGTCTTAAAAAAAATAGTATTTTTTTTATTTTATATATGTGTAGGATGATAATTGATTTTATTATAGTTTATTAAAAGGCGATAAAGAAATTTTTTGGAAGAATTGTTTAATGTCAAGTATTTGTAATTAATAATGTACAAATTTGTATATTATAGGATTTTTAAGGGTCTACAGAGTCAAGGATTTAAGAATCTTAGGATGCAAAGAATTTAATATTTAAGACTCCGAGAATTAAAAATATAGAGGTTAATGTTTTATATCTTTGTAAAAAAAAATTGACCAAACTTTCTGAATAAAACACACACACACACACATACACACAAAACATCCAAAATATATATGTAATGACAACAAGGTTACAAAATATTATCTTCGGAATTCTGTTAAAGTGAGAACGTGAGAATTTTTTTTGAGAAAATGAGAATTTTTTTTTGTAGTTTTTATGATTTATTGAAACATTTTAATTACAGCCAAGATACTGACTGGTTCCTTCAAAACAAATAAAAGAGACGTTATTTTATTTTTTAACATAATACGTATAGAGTAATAAGTAATAAGAATAATACGTAATTTTGTTAAATATAATAACATTCATAAAAATTTTTTCTATCTTTTGCGTATTTAGAATTGTGACAAAAAATTTTTTTCAGTGTCAAAATCATTTTATTCATTTTCTAATATAATGTTCATTATAAAAAATGTTCTTGATCTTATATCATTAGATTTTTTGTGGATTTTATTAAAAATAAAGTCATTGTTATCTTTAACAATAAAAAATAATTTGAAAAAAGTGAACAACGTTTTGAACATTTACTTTACGTTTTTTAAAAGATAAATGAATTGATTTTGTTACTAATTAACATTTATAATCAAATCACTGAAAAATGTTTTTGATCTTCTTTAATTATGCAGAAAATACAAAACTGTTTCTTATGTTATTATATTTAACAAAACATCAGAAAAATGCAAAAATTTACTTATTCTATCTAAAAAATAGGACATCATGTCTTTTGCTCTTTTTTGGAAGGATTAGTAATAATGTAATTTATTATTCAAAAAGTTCCAATAAACTATAAAAATTGCCTATAAAAAGATATTTGTCCTATAAAAAGATTATAAAAAGAATTTTGTTCCTATCTTTAACAGTTTCAGGAAAAAAAAAACACTTTGTAACACTGTGATACATTTTATGTATGTATTTCTAAGAAAATATGTAATACATAAATATATGTAATATTATTCATCATACACTATACATTGTACATCATATATGTGTGCGCGCGTACGCACATACATGTATAAAAGATATTTTCTTTTTTTAATTTAACTATTTTAATTTTTATCAATTTACATTTTTAAATTTTAATCTTAAAGTCTAAAAATATAACGTGTTTTAAAATTTTAATATTTAGGTGTTTTACAAATTTTGATAGTTTAAACAATTATAGATTTTAAATTCTGTATTTTGATATACAATTTTAAGAATTCATATTTATTTAAATATTTTAATAGATTCTTATACAGAAGTTTCAAATACAGTGCTGTAAATAATTATAAAGTCAATCATATTTTTATTCTTCATAATATTAAAATAGAAAATGAAAGAATTATAAGTTTTTTTACATTGTGATACAAAACAAAAATGAGAAAACAAAAATTTTGTCAGAAAGCTGAAAAAATAAAATTTTTTTCTTCAAATTGTGTTTTGAATTGTGAAAACATATAAACTCACTATTAATTTTATACCTAAGTCGAGCATGACAGCACAGAGTCTATTCCTGTTGATACTGTCATATGCTTGCCTGAAGTCTATGAACAGCTGGTAGATATTGATGTTAAATTCCCAGAACCTTTCATATATTTGCCTGACTGTCAACAGCTATCCTGTTGATCTCTTCTGAAACCAGCCTGATATTCTCCCAAGATGGTCTCAGCCTTTTTTTCCAGTTTTTCTTTTATAATCATCAAGAATATACGATGTGCTGAGCACTGAGGTCCCACTATAATTCTCACATTTGAGCTTGTCGCCTTTTTTTGTGAATGAAACTTATTATACCTTCTTCCACTCGTCAGAGAGTTCTTCGGTTTTTTTTCTATATTTTTAAGATGAGATTGTGTAGTTCGGTTGTTAGTTGCTCACCGCTACTCTTAAGTAATTCTCCTAGGATATTATCTATCCTAGGAAGCTTTGTTATTTTTTAGTTTCTTTAGGACATTGCGTGTATCGCTCATCGTGGATGTGTCTATGTCATCTTCCTGTTTCCTCTCTGGTCATGCTTCCTCTTGCGTCGCTGTTCTGTTTGGATTTAGGAGTTCCTGGAAGTATCCTCTCCACCTTTCCATTATCTCTTGCCCCCAGGAACGTTTCGCTTTGGCTTTTACAGATGATAGTCTTGGACTAATATCCCTTCTTGAGGGAATTTCTGTATGCTTCTCGGATGTTATTGTTCCTGAATTCTCTTTCTGCTTTCATTATCGAGGTGTTCATGTACTTTCTCTTCTTTTCCCTAATGGTTCTCCTGGTTTTCCTTCTTGCGTTTTTGAAAGCTATTTTCTTGCTTCTAGTCCATCTCGCTAGATAGCTTTTCTATGGCTCGCACGCAGTTCTGATCGTACTACTCCTTTTTCAGTCTTGCAATCCTGTTACCCAATAACATTTCCAGCTACGGCTTGAAGTAGTGCACCTTTAATGGATTGCCAGTCATATTCTATTAATGTTTTTCCTCCTAGTTCTGTATGCCTTGTAGGTTTCTATCTAATTGTTGGTAGCGCTCGCACACTTTTGGATGTTTCAGCCTTTCCACCTGCAGTTTGGCTGATCTCTAATCCAGGCATTTCCCTGCTTGCATCTAAGACTTACTCTTACCAGATAATGATCCAAGTCGCAATTCGCTCCTCTATGTTTTGACATTCTGTATACATAATGCACTTCTTCTCTCCATCAGGACATGATTGATCTGGTTGTGAGCTCTATCTCCCGAAGACGTCCAAGTCCATTTATCTCTAAGTCCAGTTTTTGTTCGTCTATTATTTGCTCATATAGATGTAAGGTAGGTAGGTAGGTAGGTAAGTTCTAGTCTATTATTTGCTCATATAGGTATAAGGTAGGTAGGTAGGTAGGTAAGTTCTCGTCCAATCTTTGCAAAGTCTTCGATAATTAACTTTATATTGTTAGATGGCAGTGTATCGTACGCGTATAGCTCATTGCTTGGTACATGCGTTCCTTCGTTATGTCGTCTTTTTCTTCTGTTTCTGCATGTACATTTATAGTGAACAGATTGCACAATCTTGTCTTATAGAGCATAGTCTCTTGTTTATTGGTTTGAAGTCTATGTTTGCTTCCATTTTTCTTGACAATAAAGGCTACTCCAGATTTGCGTCTATCCTCGTTCC
The DNA here is from genome assembly GCF_055798465.1 of Pogonomyrmex barbatus. Classification (NCBI taxonomy): domain Eukaryota; kingdom Metazoa; phylum Arthropoda; class Insecta; order Hymenoptera; family Formicidae; genus Pogonomyrmex; species Pogonomyrmex barbatus. The sequence goes on along the minus strand of NW_028297111.1, from coordinate 1,745,097 downwards.
CGCTACTATGTAATATCGTATGTGATTTAGTGTCAAAGATACCATTGCCTTTCCTTGTCTCCTGTATCGTCAGTACACTAATTCTATATGTCTCCATGACGTCCCTCAGTGCACCAGCCCTGTATAGACCTTGTGTGTTGTGAAAATCATGTCTTTTTTTTGCTTTTGATCTTGCTATGTCCGTTATTTCTGTTCCGATCCGATATCCGAAGCTTGAGGTTCCAAAACAGTATTTTTTTTCCGGAGTGGTTGTCAATCCAATTCCCTTTTCGGAGGACCATTTTTCCCGCTCTCGTTAGCCCTGACCTCGGTTTTCACAAGAGTTGGTTACCCAGTCTCCGCTTTTACTCAGGTTTACTCAGGTTTCCAGGGTTCACCACGATGGAGGTAAGAGTTGAAATTGAGTAGAAGTGGCTTGGCGACACCAACTGGCAACGGCATCGTGTGTTGCGCATTATCTCAATAAACCCCCAAATATATTTTATATGATCATTTATTTCTTGGAAAGAAAGTAGAAAGTGAGTTTATAATTATTCACAGCACTATATGGAAATCAGACAGAACAAAAATGTAAAATTTTAAATATTTTCACATCTCTTTTAGAAATCCATGTGTAGAAACGTAAAAGAAAATATAAATATTTACGAAAATATAAATCTTTAATAATAAAACAGAAAAAATCTAGAATTTTTGAGAAACCATTTAATATTCTTAAGTTATGCAAAATTGTCCAAAATGAAAAAATTTTTAATCTTGAATTATGTAAACATAATTCTTGGAATCTAAAACAATTTCTTTTCAAAATTATATTTTTAGAAGAAAATCCAAAGATTCGAAAATTCCTTGCTCATGACCCAATTGATATTTCTTAGCTCAAGCTAAGTAGTTTGACTAACAGATTTCTTGACCTTTGAACCTCAGGTGAAGCAACTACTACTACTACTCTACTACTACTACTACTCTACTACTACTACTCTACTACTTGTCTTCTAGTCGCCAGTACTTCTGTACTGTTTAGTATTGGAGCAGGCAGGCAGACAGTCGGTCAGACAAGCGGGCAGGCAGGCAGGCAGGCAGACAGGCAGGCAGACAGACAAGCAGGCAGGCAGGCAGACAGGCAGGCAGGCAGGCAGGCAGGCAGGCAGGCAGGCAGGCAGGCTATCAGGCTATCAGGCTAGAGAGACGAGGCAACAAACAAACAGAAACTCAAAAACAATCGGTCAGGCAGGCAGGACAATCAGGATACAGGACAAAAAGAGAAAAAAAAAATCATCAATTAGTTTGCAGTGAAAGAGGCTTATGTGCCTGTTTTTTTTTCTAATCTTGCATTTAGTTTTTTCTTTCTCCATTTATTGTAAAGATTCTCATTACCTTTCGATGTATTTTATGTCTTTTATATGAATTTGCGTACAGATATTAAAAACAGATAGGGAAAAAAATATATTCATATATATATATATATATATATATATATATATATATATATATATATATATATACAGGAAGATAATTTATGTTAGGAAAAACGAAAAGATGAGAGAGAGTAAAAAATAGAATGCGTGCATGGTAGCGACAAAAACGACAAGAGAAGAGTATTTATCAGTTTTTTGTAGGAATTAATTAGGACTAATTAATAGGAAATAGGAATAAATAAAATAATTTACAAAGTTATATAATTGTTTAAACATTAGTCGGCTTACATACAACCTTTTCTTTATTATGTTTTAATTTTGCGACACGAGGTCAATAAGCTATAAGCTCAGACTAAACCATTGCGAAAGATTAGAATATACTCAGTAAAGTAATTAACATTATTATCTTTTTCATACATTTTCAATTTCGAAGTTTCAACACTCTTTTATAAAACAAAATATATATAAAATACAGTTCAATAAAGTGTTTAATTTTATAAAACAGTCATAAATGTAAATATAAGATAGTTTTATATATATATATATATATATATATATATATATATATATATATATATATATACACACTATACACACACACACACACACACACACACACATATACATACATATATAATATATGTATGTATAAATATAAAATCATAAATCATATAAATCTATTATAATTATAACTTTTTTTCGAAGCTATACATTAAAATTATTCAAGGTAAAAATGGTGTAGCTCAGACTCATCTTGTATGTTGAAGGACGAACTTAGGATTTGTATAGACGAAAAATATGAAAAAAATGAAAAAAAAAAAACAAATGGATGTACTGTCGATTTTGTAGTCAGAAAAAGAAAAAAATATTACCAATACTTCGAAGTATCATTGTTTAAGTATGTGTATTCTCAGTATTAAATTATTATTAGAATGCAAACCTTACCCCAATTTTCTGTAGTTTATTTTTATCGTGAAGAATGCTATAGGTGATTTGGGAATTTTTTCTGAATCCATCCTTGCGATTAGTTATCATAAAAATGATTTATAGATAATGATAGACTAAGTGCTTAGAATATCTGGAATATTAAATTTTTGAATCATTTTAAATATTGTACAAAATTATTTGTAAAACATTTTTAGAACATTGAAAAGTTAATAACTTCAACTTGCGTGCGTGCGTGCGTGCGTGCGCGCGCGCGCACATATAATATGTATATTCAATGTTAATTAATATTAATACTAATATCAGTGATTAATCTTAAATTTAAAGATTTTAAAAGAGATTTGTGAAGCATAGATTTTTTTTAAATTTAAGACGTTTTAAAAATTTATGATTTTTTAAAAATGGTTTTGAAGATTTCTGAATTTATTTCTAAGATTATTATTTTTTTAAGAAATCGTATGACTTAATTTTTTATTAAGATAATTTTGAAATTTTACATGAATTTTAATCTTAATTGATAACAATAGATAAATTTGTGAAATATTGTTTTAAATATGAAGAGCTTCATATTTTTAAAGATATAATCCAAATATCTATCCAAAGCCTAATTTTTGAGTTTTAATTTTTTCATTCCTTAATTGATTTTTCATTTTTTGGTAGATTTAGAATGTTGAAAATGCTAGAATAGTTTTTTAGTTAGTCTAGTGGATTGTGCATTCAAATATTTGTAATGAATTTGTTGTATTGTAATGAATCAGCTTGAGAGCCAGGAAGAAGCTAAGAAGTAGCAAAGAAAGAATAAAAAAACAAAAAAGGAAAGAGAAATTCTCATGCCGCAACAAACAGAACTAGTATATACTAGGTTTCCTATTCCATCTAGACTGTTATGCAATCACAGGTAGGAATGTTTCAACTAATTTGTTTTTTATACACACACACATACATATATGTGCATGCGTGTGTACGTGAGTGTATTATATATATATATATATATATATATATATATATATATATATATGATATACGTACACATGCATATATAGTATATATGCGGAAATTTTTAAGCATTTTGTATATGTATCTGTGTACATGCATATACATATTTACATAATATACAAAGTGCTTAAAAAGTTTTGCCTGTGGAATACAAGATGTGATTCTTTATGCTAGAAAAAAAAAATTTTGTTTTCTTTAACAAAGTTACGTCTGATAATCAGCTTCTACAGGAATATAAATTAAAGTTAACAAATAAGCGTTTTTGTTTACATCACAATCTACATGCGCATCTTATTAACTCGCTAGTGTTTAATCTTTTTTTGTATTTTGTTTAAAATACGACAATTAATAAAATAAATATTGCTTTTATTCCTTATATGATAAATGAATGAAAGAGAATGGTTTGACTCTATCATCATTTGCAAATCAAGATAAATATAAATAATAATACGTTTTATAAATTGAAGGATTTATCTTTTTAAATATTATTAATGCATAATTGTATATAATATACTCTATATATATATATATATGTATATATATCAGTGATATTGTATATATATATATATATGTATATATATATATATATATACAATATCACTGAATTTAATATGCAATTGAGAAGTATATGAATCGAATGCCACAAAATTGATTTGTTTTGGAAAGCTGATCTTGGAAATTTGATTTTAATTTATTTGTTTATTTATTGGAGTTTTTTAACTGCAGTTGTAATAAACTTCATTTTTTGAAAATGAAAGAAAATATGATGTGATGGTAGAACAAAAAAGTTAATCGGATAAAAAAATGTAATCTGGAAGTTTGTTTGGATGCACAATTCCAGAATTCTTCGGGAATACGTGGCATACGGTAAAGAATGGTGAGCGAGCGCGATAAATCTAGCCCGCTCAAAATAGGCGGATGCAACATTATTTTTATTATGATCATATTCATTATCATCATTTCAAACTACAAGGATCAAACTTTAATTTAATCTCTATTGAAAGTCTCTAGCACGTCAAGTTCACTTACAATGTTGTTTCAAATATGGTTATGCCAAAAACGCATTTTTTGGCACATTTTTCAATTTTCCGAAAAATCGGATGTAATACAAAAATCTCGCTTTCGGCGGATTACGTTTCAACGATCAAAAATCTATGGGAAATGACACCTCATCCATGTTGCATGTTTAATATCAACCTATATTATTAAATTGAATTTATTCTTATCAAAATTAATTTATTAACAGAAAAATACAAAAAATATGGAAATACTTAAGTTTTAAACAAATCTAAATATAAATATTTAATATTTATATAATTTTGACAATAAATATATGCGATATTCGCATATTGACTTCACGTACAACACATAACAATACAGAGTTCGAACAATACAATGTAATATGTCAAACTAAGTCTTAACTACTCGAACACTGAGACATGTGATGATATTTATCGCAATTTATCGCAATCAGATAAATAATGAGAAAAAGTGCTTGCCAGTGCCGCGTAAAGAATTAACAATAAACAATAATCTAAACCGATATATGTTTAAAACAAATCCTAGATGGCATTAATCGGCAGACAGTCTTAAATAATTTTTTCTTTGTTTCTCGAATTAATATATATAAATTCAGGACAAATGCTTTATATCGCGAACTATCGCGTGTCGTTATAATAAATCTAATGAAATTTTCTGGATTTATTACTAATCTTGATCTCTAGTGTTGCATGATTTTTCACACTTCTTCAATTTTTTGAAAACGTCTTATCATTTTCTCTTATTATTTTCAAAAAAAAAAAAACATCTTTCGCTAGAGTGCCTATTCGTTATTCGTGTGTTTTTCAATATTATATCTTGAAAAAATTTATATAAGTTGTAAATTATATGTACTTTTAAATATTGCGAAAAAAATCTTTGAGTGTTTCTAAAAAAAATTCCCAAAAATTTTATTTTTTGGGCTAAGCAACTGCATATAACCCCTTAAGCAAAATATAACAATATTGAACACGAAAAAAGTTTAATAGGAAATCGCATTTAATAAACTCACTATTATTTTATTATTACTCTTATAATAATAATAATAATGATGATGATGATGATGATGATGATGATGATGATGATGATGATGATGATGATGATTATGATTATGTTGATGATGATGATGATGATGACGACGACAATGATGATAATAATGATGATGATGATTACTAGTATTGTCATTATAAAACTCGTATTTCGAAGTATTCAATACTGACTTGCTTTCTCGCATAGTCAACGCAATATGAGACGAATCCGTTTAGCGTAAAGAATTGAGCGCACGGACGAATAGCGTATATACATAGGAATTTATAATTATTTCTCAAAAATGATATCTCAGAAAATAAGTTTGTCACATACGGTTGAATTCGTATGAAATAAATTTGATCATTAAAAAAATGTTTTAATTAAAAAGATAATATATTAAAATATATTTTAATATATTTAAATACTTATTATATATTTAAATAGAAATGATGGAGGAAATTTAAAATTAAAAAAAAAGTTAAAAAAAGTTTTGTTTATTTCCTCTATAATGTATTCTTGAAACGATTCAACTTTTGTATAAAACTTTTTTATCTATCTGTTATATAGTTTTGACGATATTCATCTTGAAAGAAAAAAAACTGATTTTCTTTTGAGGAGTTTCACTCCCTTAACGTGCAACTCAGCACTTATAAAAAAATACATGTCTCTTATTTTTTTCTATATTTTATCATATTCGAAGCTCTAAATAGGAGAGGGAGGGGGCATTTCCGTATGTTCCCTTATCAGATATGTAGCATCACCAATATTGATTGACATCAAATTATTGTTTTAAAAGAATAATTTAATTTGTAATATGTAATTACTTTTATAACATTTGACACAGAACTTTTAATGAAAATATTTTATATCAGCTTTATGCAAATATAAACTTAATACTTTTTTATTTAGAATTTAATGTTTCTTTAATATTCACAAAAAAATATAAGATATTTTATTGAAAAATATTCATTTGATCTTCAAAACTTTATAAAAGTGGGAAAAAATGTAGTATTCTAATGTATGTTTCTTTATAAGTTATGTAATTTTTATTTGAAAAACTTTTAAATCAATAACATATAAATAGCGAATAATTGCGAATAATTTTTTAAATTATTAAGTTGAGTAAACTGCTCTGTATAATAATCTATGTTCTATTAACGGCAGATGTAGGCTTTATTGAAAAATATTTCCATTTTAATATATTTTACAAGAACTTTATTATGTATATTTTTGTCACAATTCAAGATGGCTGATAATAAATTAGCAGAATCTATAAATTGAATATAAGAAAAGCCAGTAGAAATAATTAGACATGATTTATTTATATATATATATATGTTTATTATGCAGAAATTTTTCCATATTGATATAGACAGTCAGCTGTATTATCTTATAAAGGCAAAAGAAAGGGATGAGACATCACTTAATTTATTTAAGTTTTCTTGTTCGGAGAACGGGTAGGATCTTTGTTATTAAGAGTTGCTTTTATTTTCACTGTATTAATTGCTGTCTTTCGTTTTCATTAATTTCTGGTTTACCATTTGGCCTGATACTCCAAGAGAGCAACGTGCCTGTTGCCGCCATTCTTCCAAAATCGCCGAGTGAGGTAAGTTTAACTAGGTAAGGTTAACTAATATATTTTAATCAAGAATTTTTATGAAAACCAGATGATATTAAGAGAATCTGAAAATCCAGATCAAAAGTTCCAAAATCCAAAGATTGGAAAAATACATGTCTCTAAAATTGACTATGTTATCTTCCTCTAGAATCGGTCTTTAAAAATTTTTAATTTTAATACTATTCAGACTCAGTTATCTGTTGACATTATATTGTTTGTATGATGTCAGAAGCGAAAAATAACATGCAACAAATTAATTGCTACGTGGAGTTTATTCTTTAGTTTTCTCTTAAAAACAATAATTTTATAATTTTGAAGCTTATAATTTTGAAGCGGCAGATTGAAACATCTTAGTTATTTTTTTGTCAGTTATGTTTTATGATAAAATCATGGTGATAGTTAAGAAAAATATATCATTAATTATTTTACACTTCTTTAATAATATAATAATGTAATATCGGACAGATGTCTCAATTTGCTGCATATTTTACAAATTTCAACATCATGAAGTTATATTTTTAAGAGAAAACTAAGACTAAGATAAAACTTTATATGTAGCAAATTAATTTTTGCATATCATTTCTTACTTCATGCAACCAATATTGCATTGAGAAATAAGTCATAATTTTAGTCTTAATATTAATGATAGTCCTTAGTAAAAAAATAAAAAGAATAGTATCATTTAATATCGATATTTAGAATATTTTAATATTTTAGGTGTGATTTTAAATTATCATTTTAAGAAAATTGGGATAATTTTAATAATGTATAGTTAACATTTTTATATGAATTAGAGATAAATTAGAAATATCATTATATGTGTCATAATATTTTTTCTTTTTAGTTATTTTTTTATCTATTTTTTTTAGAAAATATTTTTTCTAAAATGTACATATAATTACCTAATAATTAATCAGAATATATGGTAAATTTTATATGGAATTTAATACATTCATGTATTCTTTAGAAAAATCTATCTAAAAACATAATTTAAAATATTTTAAGGTGGACTACTTTAAATTTCTATACATTATGAAATTATAATAAGTTTTTAAATCGATTTTTAAATCGAAATTTTGAATAATATAGAAATTTGAAAATTTTTATGAAAGAGAAATTGAATAAAAAAGGAAATATTTATCAATAGTATTAGCTATTGTATATTAATAAATTAAATATATATATTTATTTATTTTATTAATATTTTATTATTGAATTAATAAGATTATTTTCAATTAAACTTAATACAAGATATTTTTTTGTGAGAAAAAAATAAGAATTTATAATTAATTCTAAAAACTAAAAAATTTTGGATTTTTTTAAGGATGTAATAAGAATCTTGTATATATATTTTTAGATTGTATAACTATTTTTACATTTAATAAAGCATTTTTAATCTACAGAGTGTTTTCATTCTTTTCTTAACTCGTAAAATACATGTAATTGCATCTTGTATTTATGCATCAATTATAAACCAATTATTTACACTATTGCATGAACTGTTTGCGATTTATGAAGCATAATAAATAATTACAAATTTTCGCGTACATAATTTTGCTATTTTGTATATCTATAATTTTGCTATTTGTATATCTATTGATTAGATATTAATTATAGCTAAAACATGCTCAAATATTATACTTTATTATATAATTAATAACTTTATATATGATACTGTTATTATGATTAATTATAATCTGATTGATTTCAATGAAGTCTTGTTCATGCTTCCTCCTTCTCCTTTTTCACTCTTTTTAAATAATTTTTAACTTGGTATATTTAAAAAATATTTATGTTTTTACTTTTATGATTTACATCAGTCAGCACAGTGTAAAAAGTAAAAAAAGCATTTAAATTAACTGAATAAAAAAAATTATTGCATATTCAAATATATCAAATATTTATTTATATATATTAAATAATAAATATCTAATTATTAAATAATTAAAATAAATTTTAGAATAAAAAAAGTTGCATGGTTTTGAATTAGAGCTCTTATTAATCTGTCACTTATCAACTACGCTATGTAGCATTGCTCGTTAAATTTCTTTCTTTAAGATTTATGATCAATATAAAGGAATGTTCAAATTTTCATTAAATAAAAAATACTATTTACAAAATGCATTGCGCAAAATATTCGAACACGATACAATTTATTTTCAATATAGATTCATCATGTTAAAGGAGATCAAAATCCGTGAAAAGTTGACTGTGTTGTTTTAATTTCCTCTCTCTGTTGAGCTGCTTTCTGATTTATGCTCAGAGCATTCGTGAGCATCATTTGTCTTCATGTAATACATTTGATAAACAACAAAAATGAAATGATTCCATAAGCACTGAAAGCGTAAATCAGAACGCAGCGTTAATTATCGAATGACAGCCAAATCATTTGAGCGATAATTTTAAATTTTAATGCTAAATACTGATAAAGTTTATATTGATAAGGCATTGCATATTCTTTTGTGATATCCCTGTTTTAATATTGTGTCAGTATACTAAAGTATCTTTAAATAATACGATTTAAAAATTTCTAAATTAAATTTTTTTACTAAAAATGTTTAGAAAGTTATTTTTTTATTTCATTTAGAATTTCATCATTATTAATATGTATAAAGTATCAAATTCGCAAAATATTATTTGAAGATATCTCAATATTTTTACCTTGCGAGTAGTTATATAACGAAGACGCGCATATTATCTTAATTATTGATAATATTAATAAATTGTGTTTAGTCAAATGCGTGGAATGCGTCAAATGCGAAAAATCAGAAAATTATTGTCGGTATAGTGATTTTTACAATTTTATAACAGAAATTTTAATTTTGAAACTTAAAAATCGGTGTATTTCAGTTTTCTATCAGATGCAAATAATGAATGAAAGATTACATAGTTTAAAAAACTTCTCAAAGATAATAATTTCATAAAAATTAAATCAATTACGATCAATTACGATTACATATTATTGTTTAAGCACACACTGAAGGTATCTAAACAAAAAAAAAAAATTGATGAAATATTTTTTTATGTCAAAGAATGTCACAATTAGTTTTTTATTACTTATGACATAATGCAAAAAAATTTTTGTAATATTTAACCTTTTAATGTATGTTAGAAACTGTTAAAATTGCTCCTGTATCATAATTATAAAATAGGAAACTTGTTGAATGTAAAATATTTTAAATGAATATAGCGATTGCGAGTTGGATTTAATTAAGTAGATACGAGATTTGATGGATTGTCGGATATCTCGTTTCTATCTCTGCTGCTGTAACGCGGCTGATTCTTTAAAGATGGTGACTCGCCAATGGAATTGCCGAAGATGCAGGAATGATTGGTCACTGATCCGTAAGTATCTTTGTATAGACAGAGGCCACAAAATCCTGTCGCATTGAAAAGCGGCAGATTTACTAAGCCATTCGATACTGCGAAATTTCTGTAAATCACAAAAAAAAAAATTAATAACGAGATAAAATTTTTCCCAAATATTTGTATGACGTTTTATGAAATATTATGGAGATTATAAACATCATATTTGGATATTTAATATTTCTTGATAGCGCCAAAATTACTTTCGTCTGTGAAAAACACTTCAAGAGACTGCAGAGACTGCAGAAAAAGGTAGTAATCAACATGATTGGTATTTCCATTTACTTGAAATATAAGCTTTTATTCACTGAAACATTAGGAAAGAATAAAAGAATTGTTACTTAAACTACAGATTGCGTGTCGGCAGACCTTTTTGCTCGTTTACGTTCTGAATGTTTCTATAGCTGGTTATTAGATGAAGACTGTTGAAATGCGCCGCTTACGAGATCTCGATCTTTTAAAAACATAATCAACTCTTTTGCAGTACAATCTAACAAAACTTGGCAATATGTTGGATAATTTCATTTATCAGTTTTTTCATTTTTTTATCTGATTTATTTCATACTTTATTAAAGATTCAATATGAAAATAATAAAAAAATCTTAATAAATTATAATTCTAACTTATTGATACAACATTTTAAATATCACAATTATAATAATATATATAACAATTTTAAATGAGAAATCTTTTTACATTACATTACATTTTTATTTTACTCCATGATATTTTGATATCATTTTTTGATCAACCAAATGGTTAGCTATTACCAGTCTCGTAATCCGTCAGCTGATCCATGTCAAAAGATCGTGCATATCTGTCACTCTCTGCTAAATTTGATCCAGAGAAACCTTCTGTATGTTTCGCCAATGTTGCAATTTTCTCTGGTTCGTTTTGGCTCTCGTTTTTCAATATTAATTGCAAAAAACTTTTAATCAGTGGCGGAGCCCAATCATGAATCAGTCGTGAAAATTCGTAATTATTATTTTTGCGAAAGATATCAGCCGGAAATTGAACCTGGATCTCCTGTTTACCAGGCAAGCATCTTATCCCTTTTTTTTTATTATAAAATTTATTTATGGGATTTGCAATACAATAAGATTATAATGAAGTTATAAGATAAACGAAAAACTTTCTTTTAACATAAGTGGGAATAGAGCGGTACGGCTATTGCATCTTATCCCTTCAATCACAGAGGCATGTAATGCCTCTTCTTCTCTTCTTTCTTTAAAAATCTTTATAATTTTCAACATTAACGACAAATCTTGAAACAAAAAAAAATTTATCAAATAAGTATACAAATTCTGTAAAAACAATTAAAAAATGAAATTTACTTTCGGGAAGTCAAAAAAGTTTCTTGAATGTCCTATAAATATTTTTCACTATTTTATGACGTGGATTACGAGAAGTGGATGAGAAAATCCTATGGTTAGTATGGGGGATGCATTTATCCGGCATTATCAAGCGTCAGGTGCATCGGTCGAATAATACTGAGGCCACTTTGGACGACAAGGGTGGCAAAGAAATGAAGGGGAGATTCAGCAAACGATTGTAGTTCGACCGGAATTGATTCTCGATGTGATACGCCACTAAATAGCCTTAAGTAGGATTATGTCTCCGCTATTGTGATCCAAATGGAAGGAGAAGCTTATACAAATTTCAGTCTTTGTGTGACGCCAGAGTATTCTCGACGTTTCGCTTTATATTATGTAGGTGTTGAATTTATCAAATAAGTCTCCTATATATACATGTCTCTCTCTCTCTCTTGGCATAACGGATTACTAAACAAATGATTTCGTAAGTGATTATTAGAATTCGTCACCTAATAATGGTGATATTACGAACTATAATATCTATATGATAATATCACCTCCTCTATTAAAATAATTAGATATACATACATGCGTAATTTATTATACTTGGTTCTGAATTTTTTCGTGATATGAAATATTAAAAATATCTGCTAAATGTTCATAAATGTAGAGATCTAAATTTTAAATATTAAAAAAAATGAAGAATGTAAATATATTTAATAATTTAAAAATATAATAATCTGATAAAAATCTCAAGAAAGATCAAATGTTTAATCAAATGTTAAATCAAAGGTTAAAGATTTAGAAGAATGAGTTCACTTAATGATTCGCTTGATGTTCATGAGAAAATTCAAAAACACATGGTTATTTTAATTAAACAAATCAGCGAAGAATAATATAATAGGATTGAATACCGGTACTGCTGGTCCAGTTGTGCTTTTTCGATTCTTTTATCCTTGGCACGGCGGTTCTGGAACCAAATTTTGATTTGCGTCTCAGTAAGTCTTAAGGAAGTTGCGAGCTCGAATCTGCGTCCTCTCGATATATATTCTCCTCGTCGGTACTCGACTTCTAACCTTAGTGTCTGTTCGCCACTAAATGTCGTTCTTTGTCTTCGTGGTCGTCCTTCTTTTCTTCTTCTACGCGCCACTATGAAGAAAAAAATAGAATCTTTACGGGGACAAAAGTTCATCTCTTTCATGACATGAGTTGACTTTTTTCATCAAGACTTATTGACACAAAATATATAACATTGTGGTTTAATTTGTACGATTTAGATTTTAAGTATATGTAAATTGAGTTAAATTTATAGTTTCGATATGCTTTTACAATAGAAATAAGATTTTAATCAAAAGCATTTTTTATTGAATAATATATAAATAATACGATAGATTTTTTCTTCGAAGTAGGAGAATGAAATAAAATAAAAACAAAATAAAAATTATAATTTATTTTTTTAATTGTATTTTTATTTCATTTATATGAAATAATTAGAATGATTTTATAATATAAAATTATTCGTTTAGATACTTTTCTATTGGAATCAATTTTTTACATAAACGGAAATAATCGAAATGTTTAGTTTCTTTAATATTATATTTCACATGTATCTTTAAAATTATTAAAAATTGATATTTTTATATGCCCATATATATGTTTTTTAATGAAAATAAATATAATTGGAATTTAAATATAATATAAGAGAAAAGTAATAGAAACATAAATAAAAGCTTTTAAAAAGTATAAATTGGAACATAGAAATATAAAACAAATGTTTTAGAAATAAATCATTTTATTACGTTCTGATGTTTCAATTTATGTTTTCTATACGAAAAAAAAGGTGAGTATCAAAAATTTGGTCATATAGATACATATTTAAAAAGAAATAATATTAGATCATCAAAATATGTAGTGCACTTAAATGTGACAACAATATTGCAAAAACTTTTGATACTTTAGTAACCAATTTGAACATCCTATATAATTATTTGAACCAACAAAATTACTTTTGATTATGTATTTAGTCAAAACTTTATATTGTTTAGCGAAATTATCGTTTTGTTGTCATTTTTTTGTCATTTTTCCCTTACGATACACTTATAATTCGATCTTTATCAATATCTTGGTTTGCTTTCTCAATACTTTAATTTGATTTTAATCTTTACTTTTGAATATATTTGAGATTTGCGATATAAATTTGGCTATACTTATTTCATCTTTATTATACGACAAAATAATTAGACTATACTTTGAAGAGAAAGAGGAAGATAGGGATAAAAGGAGGAAGAGAGCGATATTGCGGAAATTGAGGCTTCCTAAGGCTTCGCTTAATCTGGTTTAAAGCGGATATTAATTAATTCTTGAACTTCATAATTTGCTTACAAATCATTCGATAATTCTTCGATAATTTCTAAGAAAAATGCGTAATACAAAAATTCTTTTTTCTAAGAAGTAGAAAATAGAAAAGATATCTTAAATAATAGAATAAGTTAAATAAAAAATTTTTAGAATTTATAGAAACAATGTTTCAAATTTTTATTTAATTATATAATTGAATTAGTCGTGCAGGAAGGAACAAATTCCAAATTGCAGTTTTTTAAGATAAAAATAATTGTTAAGAAAATATCAACACAATAAACAAAAAATATCATAATATCGTATTGAAGAAAAAGTTAAGTTTAATTATATATATGTCTCTGACATATGTAATAGTCGATCCTATACTATATAACAAACTATGTACATACATTTAGTAATACTGTAAAGAAAAAAAACGGATGAATAGTATAACATTTTATTAGGATGTATCTTTAATCGCTATGACGTTTCTTATATACAGGATGAAATACAGATGATATGGGAAAATGGTATGGGACTTTTATGTTCATCTCGGTCCTATCTATTTTTTTACGAGCGGTGGCAAAAGTCTCGCGGAACACCCTGTATACTAAAAATGTATAAGTACTTTTTTTTGCGCGAACACATCTTTTCGCATTTGGAACAAATGGAGATCATGGAGATCAAATCACATCATAGGCATTACAAGTATAGATTCTTCGCGATACAATTCATAATACGTGACTTACAAACATCCGACGTGTATTTTCCGGCGACTCGAGTCAATGGCTCGAGGCTTAAAGGAGGGGGAGGAGAAGAGTTGGTTTTTCAGGGAATATACCGCAGTGCGTATTCCGCATTGAAAAGCGGCCAACTGCGTCTTGTAATCTCATCACAATATCGCGACAAGTGTCGAAAGAGGATAAAACCGCGCGCGTGCATTTGTCTCATAATGTTTTTGTTCTGGCTTCATCAAACATTCTAGATGAAGAGTGAAATTTGTTAATTCTTTTCCTTTATGATTATATCTCTGTAGAAAATCTTAGAAAGTTATAAAAATGTGAAAATCCATGATATGCGATCGAAATACTTTCGCTCTTCACACAATGATTGTCCTATTCTAATAATATAGCATCTAAATATGGAAAATAATTCATTACAATATTACTACTATTTTATTAGTTGACTATTTTACTATTTTTTTCTGTCAAACATTAAAACATCGAAACATTGTTTCCAAGACGATTAAAAAGTTTGTGACATCGAAATGATAATGCAAAAAGGAATTATTCAAATTAAAAAGTTTATCTGAAATATTTTCGTGATAGTAAAAAACATCTGTATCGTTGAAAATAATTGTTTACTGGATGTTCTTAAGTAATAAAAAACACAAGATTCAAATAGAAACAAATGATTATTCTTCTTTGTATTTAAAAATATATTAATTTATCTTCATATAAAAATATTATATTCTATATATCTTCTTTTAAAAATCTATTATAAAAATTTGTTAACTTTCTGTATAAAATACAAGAAATTTTTAATACATCTTGCAATATTTTAATTAATATTTGTTCTTAATTTTTACTTATAGTGCTTACTTTAGATAATAACAAAAATTGCAAGATGTATCGAAAATTTTTGTATTTTACAAAGAAAGTTAGCGAATTTTTATAATGGATTTTTGAAGAAAATATAAAAAATTTGCATAAAAAGCCATGTTGCAGAAGAAATTTTTAAAAGTTAAATTTCAAACATTGATTTTCTCGAAATAATTCCTGTGTGGGATTGTGCCATTGTCATGACGGAGGAGTGCTTCAATATCCTCTCCGTTTGTGTCTGGACGATGGTCGTGTCCGCTCGGCGTCACGTAATGCAACATCACAAAATCTGCTTACTGATTCGCGAATACTCGAACGTAAAGACGTCTCCGATCTTCAGCTTACAGAGAGAGAAGATAGGGATACAAAGAGAAGAAGAAAGATAGAGGGAAGGAGCGAGAGAGAGAGAGAGAGAGAGAGAGAGAAAGCGAGAAAGAGAGAATAAAAATGTTTTGACAACGCATATTCAATTGGTAAGTATTTCATTGGTAAGATTTTCACATGTGTAAACTGTATATCAGCTCGTCTAACTAATTATTTTTTACTTGTACATTTTAATATACGAAACTTTGCAGTGTGAAGCATGCTTACTTTCAGAGATTTAAAAAGATAGTGAAAAACTTTTTAAATTAAAATTCTATTATTTTCACATATTCAGAAAGTTCGGAATAACAATTAATCGTTAAAACTATCGTTAATACTACTATTTAAAATCTATTTTCAATTGAATTATTAACAAGTAATCCAGCAACCCTTATTAAAACTGATTTAATTAATTGCATTAATAAATTTTATTTTATTATTTCATTCAAATTGATTTCATAAATATCAAATAATTTATGTGTATATTATTTGTGTATGTGTGTGTGCGCGCGTGTCATATTAATTAATTACGAAAATAAAAAATTTGCAATATAGAAATAACAGGAACTCACGGAAAGCTGAGAATCCTTGGAAATGATGTTCGGCCATGGATTGATGGTTCGGTAGAACGTGAAGATGTGATGGTAACGTGGATGGATGTGTGAGCTGCGTTAGATGAAAAGTCTGACTGGCTCCTCTCGGAAAGAATCCGTGCAAGAAAGGCAGTCTCACATCTGTGAGCATTGATTCTTTTTTCGTTTCCTTGTTTTCGAATATTTTATTTTTCACGATATCATTTGGCACTTTTTCGAGGTTCTTGGAGTGTAACACCTTACAAAAATAGAACGCGATAATTTAAATTAAACCCTAACTGATTAAGTTTATTTTTTTAAGGGTTTAGTGTTAATCAATTGCAACTACTTGGATAGATAACGTCAAAAGGCAGAAAACACAAAATAATTATAAAAATTCTTATAAAATACATTATAATCGAAATATTTTTCGATAAAATAAGATTCGCATTTGATAGAATAGATTTGTGAAATATAACAGGAAATCTTACTTTTTGCTTCAATAATCAATAAATCAAATAACCATATATTTAAAAAGAAATTATGCCTAATCACAATTCTAGATATATGATTATTTATTGATCACACAAATGAATTTTTGATATATTTTAATTATTTATTCTATTGATTCAAACATCATTTTATTGAAAAATATTTCTATTTTCATGTTTTGTTAGAATTTCCGCATTATATATTTTTGCTTCTAATATAACAACTGGAAATATTTGGCTACGACAAATTGCAGGAGAGAATTTTAACTTTAAGAATCAATTCTTTAAATTCTCTCATAAAACTTTTTAAAAATTAAAAAAAAGATTAACTATAGAATAGATATAATAGATATTTATTTCTACAATTTCTAAAAATTTATGTTAATATCATAATTTGACTCTATAATTGTCTATTTATTAGTATAGAGGCTCATTTGCTCACAGGCAACATTTTGTGTGATTCAGATAAATCAGGAAGCGTGTGTGAGGCTTTCTTCGTGATTTCTGGCGAAGAATCCAAACTCTCTCTTGCGTGATCCTCATCCTCATCATTCTCCGTTTTCTTAGTCTCCTCCAAATGGCCATATAGCCGCGCAAAGAAACGTCGTGGCGATGATGGTCTTCTCGTTTTTTTCGTAGACATTTAGTGGGATTATAATCTGTAGATTCGATGGTTTGACATGACATCTTGAAAATTTTTAAAT
This sequence comes from Pogonomyrmex barbatus, assembly GCF_055798465.1. Classification (NCBI taxonomy): domain Eukaryota; kingdom Metazoa; phylum Arthropoda; class Insecta; order Hymenoptera; family Formicidae; genus Pogonomyrmex; species Pogonomyrmex barbatus. Next base: position 1,727,312 of record NW_028297111.1, on the reverse strand, counting down.
GCAAAATATTTCTTTTTTTTAAATAAAAGCAGGATAATGTAGAAAATTTTTTTCTTCTTAAAGATAAAACTTTTTTTTCAAAAAGGAAGGATAAATTTAAAAATTCTTGGAAGAAAAATATTTTTAGCAATTGAAAGATAGATTTTGAAAATTCTATATAAAATATTTACTTTCTGAGATGAAAAAATAAATTTTTAATTCTTAGATATAGGGCACTCTTTAAAAAAAAATTAAATGTTTTTTTGCAAATTAATTATTAGTTTTAAAGTTACAGAAAATGTTTCAGATAACTACGATTTCCGAAAATTCAATGCTTCCAAAATTTAAACTTTGTAGAAACCAAAACGTAACTTTATCCAAATTTCTTGAATGCAGTGTTCTACAGATTTATAAACCCAAATGTCCGACTATCAAAAATTATTGAGTTTGAATCTGCTTATCCTTGCCTGTTTCGTAATTCTTCAATATCCTTATATGTCTTATTGTTTATTATTCTTTTTTATTATTCGATCGAAAAATATATTTTTCACTTGATATTACCATTCCGAATTAACTTCCGGTAAATAATTTCACAAGAATATAATTTCTAACTATTGTAACTGAAGTTATACTACAGGTCTATCTTTCAGATAGAATTCGCAGCGCGAAATCGTTTCGAAGACGGCTCGGAAAATGATTTTTGCGAACTTGAGAATATCAGTTTCTACGGGGTGGCACGCGCGTCCGAATCACCTGGTTGTTCTCCATTCTCTCACCTCGTGCTGACTAGAGCGAAGAACCAAAGTAGGGGAATACTCCCTTCCACAGAGATATCTCTCCACCCTCGGCCACCTTCCCTTTCCCATGCGGCTCTGTACCTCCCCTATGCGAAATCGCACGTGTGGCTGCATTTGTACAGTTGAAAGTTTCGCTTCCTGTGGATGGATAAACACGCAATACCTTTAGGATATACCGATTTTGTCATTACAGTAAAACATGGAAAAATGTCTAAGAATATTGTATAAATAAAGGTTATAAAATTATAATTGATCTAATGAATTACATATACATTTTTTGATCTCATTTAAATTTACACCTTCTCAGTAAAAAGAAGCATCAAGGAATTTTATTTGTCGTAACACGCTTACATATATATGCTCACACGCACGCTTAACATGATATGTACTTATCAATATTAAGTTAATAAACCACACATTGTTTTCAAAATACCCGGTTATTACGGTAATTATTTCAATGCATATAAATATTAAAAATTTGTATAAAATAAAATATAAACTTAATATACTTGAAATTATCAATGGTAGACTTTATCTCAATGGATTGTTTAATACGTATACAAATTCTCTAATTTTATATTCTATAAAATCAAATAATAAATTAATTATTGTATTTATAGAGAAGAATTATTTTCATGAATTTAAAATATAATTTTTAACAAGTCATACAATTTTTTTTTTATATCCAAATAAGTAATGAATACCTTTGTAACGCTTTATAACATATGTATATATTTATAAGAATTCAGAGCAATATTTATAAAACCATAAGCCCTTTTTGATTTACAAGATTAAAATTACTTCGAATTTTATATATATACATATATATATATATATAATTATAAATTATAAGTATAGTTTTATAGATATTACGCTCTGAATTTTTATAAATATATATATGCAGCTAAACATGACATGATTAAATACGAAACAATATAATGAATAATGAAAATAAACTAATGAAAAAGCAACAGAAAAAAAAATATAGCATATATTTTATTTTAATAACTGCACAACCAATCATGTGTTGCTTTGCAAGGAAATGAAAGGGAATTTTAGTGAATAAGAATGAAAAATGAACGCGCGGTTTAGCGTGAATAGCGAGATTGCTGTGAGTTCATTCTATTCTTAATTTCCTTGTAATGAAACGATGCGTCCTGATGAATCTCGATTATTTGTTGGTATTCAAATATTTCTTCTTCGATTCTCTCTTTCTTCTCTATATAATCTCTCATTGAAATATTATCCTTTTCATTATTATTTTTAGTACGAATGTTATTTATTCTTTATAGGCAATAAAAAGTATTTGATTAAAAGCAGGAAATTTAAAGAAATTAAATTATAATTAAAAGAAAGATTATAATTTTATTATTAATCAAATTTACTACTTTTTTTATTTAAATCTATATTAGATGATTCTTGTGTGTGTGTGTGTGTGTGTGTGTGTGTGTGTGTGTGTGTGTGTGTGTGTATGTGTGTGATTTCGGATAATTGCGACACAAAACTTAAAAAAATGTTAATGAAATTGTAATAAAAAAATGTTAATGAAATATTAATGAATTTGTAATTTCGTTAAATTGAACAATAGTATATTAACACACTTAAAAAATGAAATGACCGTTCTGAAACCATATTTTTCATTTGAAATATGCAATTGTCAACAATGCTCGAAGTCTAGTGTCTTAAAAAAATAAAAAATTGCCGGATATGAGTTACTTAACAAGAATTGTTCAAACAATAGATAATAGAAGATATTGTTCCGCAGACGGGATCTAATGATTTCTTTTTTTAAATTTATATCTATAAATTCGGAACAATTACTTATCGCGAAGTATGTATCAAAACATTATTCGATTTAAGAAGCTCCGGCACTTCTTTAAGTTTGTTGCAATAGTCCGGAATCACTCTATATATAGAGTCCATTTAAATGATACAGGCAGATCTCGAAAAAGAAAGATATGAAAAAACATTTCAAATAAAAGTTGCAAAGTTTCGATAAGACTACATAATACTAATTCATTCATAAATGGACTGACTGTCGAGATTTTTTTATAGCCCTTGTGAAATTTAAAATATAAATCGAAAAACAAGTTTTGTGTTTTAACGTTCTGTTCGGAAATTGTAAATATTAATTGATATTTCTTTCAATCAATTATCAAAAATTCATCATCGATTTAAGAAGTGAATTCAAGTATTACTTTGAGCGGACTACGTTGCATGTTCGTCAATTTAACGACATGTAATTTATATAAAGCATTTGGCTTGAATTTACAATGAACATATATTCAAGGAAAATGGAAAGAAAAGTTATTCGACACTAAGACTCTATTCGCCATTTAATATCTATGATATTCTTGTTGATTTGACATTATTGAAAGACATTCATGACAAATAACATTATTTTTATTATAAGAAATTATCTGAAATGACACGCATAAATCTGTCTAAAATATATTTTAAAAAACAGATGTTTTTAAGATTTTTTAACTAAAAAAATATCTTAAGACTTTGACATCTTTGACATCTGACTAAAAAAAAATCAAAAGATCTCTTCAAGACTTTAGAAAGGCGTTTGAAAATTATTTTTTATAAAACATGTTTTGTATAGTATAGTTATTTGCGTTACTGATCTCAGCATTTATCAATTAAAGAAAGGCATGACCAATCTGAGTGTGACTGTAGGCTATAAAAATGTTTGTAAAATCCGTCAGTTCGATGTCATAACAATAGAAAAAGGCTTAAGTTTTTCGGAAACATATGTTAACAAGAAGATATGCAAGATAAAAAAAATTAGCGTTGCTTGATAAACTAACAGGATAAATTAAAATAGTCCATCCTGTATGTTGTAATAGACACATTAACATAAAACACACACCATACACACACACACACACACACACACACACACACACACACACACACACACACACACACACACACACACAGAGAGAGTATTGTTGTGCGTTTTACAATAGAGTGAGATGGAAAATATTTTTATCTTTGTTTTTTTTACAATGAACATTTTAATCAATTTAGTGTCATATTTTTCACAAATGTAAATTTAAAATAAATTTCATAAACAATATCAAGGCCATTTATCCCGCAGCAAGATCTTGGTTGCTAAATCTTTTTGTATGAAATAAATTCGAATAATCGAATATCACTAGCTACGTACTTAAATTAGTAGACTTTCAACGTGATTTTATAATAATTCGATAATCAATATTTTTGATATCGATTAAATCCCTATTATCTCTCCTACTGAAATTATACATATATTGCAAAAAGAAAATTTTATAAAGATAAATTTTTCTAAAGAAATTCAAAAGTAAAATGTCCGATTAAGAAATTTTTCATTACAAAATCTTTAAAACTAAATTAATGGATAGAAGTAAAGTTTTTGAGAATTATATTGATTTCTTAAGTGTTAAAACATTACATTACAAAAATAAGTTTTTATATATGTAATATATAAGCCAATGTTTTATTGAGACTTGAGTTTTGATCATTTCTTGTAGAAATCTGGAATCTAAGTCGATTTAAGTAGATCTTGAAAGTTTTTATTCTTAATTTATTTGCAATAATCTATTTTTGCATTTGAAATGCGTAGAAATTTTTTTATAAAATTATTAAGTTACATAATATACATATATTAATTTTATTTAAATATATTAATTTTTTTACATATCATTATTATTTTACTTAATTTCTTATATATATATTACGTTTTATATATCATGTTTCTTGTACCAGATACTACAAACGGGCACTATGCGATATTTGTTTCCTGGAATAATTATTTCTCAATTAAATACATAACAAAATTAATCAATTTATGTCACAAGTATGCTACATATATGTTTATTATTATGAATAGTTATCATGAAGAAAATTAATCATACATTTTCAATATTTAATTGGTCATAGAATACTTTGAAAAAAATATGAAATAAAATATTTTTACACAGTTAACTTTATAGTAACTTTATAGTAACTTGTAAGTTACTCATAGTTACGTACAATATACACGATACATATCTAAACTGTCAAAATGCATTCTTTCCATAATAATCACTCACGAAATAAGCATAAACAATTGGGGAAACAATTGGTGCTGCAGAAAAACGACAACAATTATCCTTAGTACAATATATGAGTATCGATTTAATGTGTCTTTTTTTTTTTTTAAAGCGGATTATCTTTCAATTACTTTTAATTCATGTAACACATGAGTTACATATGTCCGCATTATCATTTTATTCCTCAAAAGATCAAAAGCGATATCAAGCGGTAACGGAAGAGAAACGACAACGACAAGCATTGCTGTACTGTTAAATGCTTGATGGCTAAAAAAAAATTCAGTACAACATTCTTCGGAGCATCCGGTATCATCATGAAGCCTATTCCCTTTTCTCATACCCCCTTCGGTTTCCCGGATGATCTGATTGTTTCACGTTTGTATGAGATTTATCTCTGTACGGTGGCGGAACAGTGGAGGCGGATTCTGGATGCTGGACCAATCGGATGATGGTCGGAGATCGATATAATTAAACAAGAGCCAACCCGGCGAGAGGCCGGAGACACGAGAGACATGCGCGCAGCTTCACACCAGCTTCAACACAGCGCCCGCGCGAATATGCTTCTGCGTGTATATATAGGTGTCTAATTCCCTTTGTGCATCGCTTATTGTCGGTATTACGATTATTACGCTCACACTGATTTCGCTCGTCGTCGTGTAGTCGTCGTCGAGCAACGCGACAATACAATTATCCCCACGGTCAATACACGACGCCGACGACGAGCGGCGTCGGAACATTGCAGATGCGCACCGTTTATCGACGTATTCTCTGGAGTATGCGTCTATGAATTATTATTATTGTTATTTTTGTTGTCACGTTATTGTTATTACTTTTTTTCCAATGGCAGCAAAGCAACAAAAAATAACTATATATTCACGGTGTTTTGACTCGACATTGATGTTGTTAAATAAGTAAAACAAAATCGTGAGTAAAAAAAAAATTATGATATAACACACATTACTTTTAATGTTCTTAAATTATATAATTTTTATTTTTATAATTTAATTTTTCATTTTTCATAGATGTTTATTTAATGTATAACAAAGAAACATATGTTTGATTAAAATTATTTCCAAATATGTTAAGTGTATTAAGAGATTCATGTTAACCCATAAATGCTCATGTGACTTTTTTCGACATATCTGCTCGCTAGGGATCAATCCATGATTTGATCCACGTTTTAATTTATTTATATGTGTGAATAAAACTTTTCATTTTTATTTATAAAAAATGATAGCTGAGACATTAATTATAACTGAAATATGTTTTAAACATAAACCAATAAATTTTAAATTCAGAAATTAAAAGCTCATATTTTTAAAAACATTTTTTTTATATGTAATGTTTTTTATATTTAATGTTCTTGATTAATAAATGCAAGTAGCTTACAAATTATGCTATAAATACAGACCGTTAAAATGATTAAATAAATTTTAATTATTATTATTATTTTAATTATTACATTTCAATTGAAAGTATATGGAATAGGATAACATACGGATATAGTATTACTTAAATAATATGATTGTTTAATACTAGTAACAATTCTGAAATTAATTAATGTTATCTCTTTCAATCTTTTATAAATATATGTTTGTTTCTTTACACATTAATTTTTAATAAATTGTTAAAAATAAAACTATAAAACTAGTAAAAAAATAAAAAACATGCAATTATTAAGAAATAATTGAAAATATCAACAGACATTATTACTATTAAAAATTGAATATTATTAATACATAATATTTCAAAATATAGCATGTGTATTTATATTGAAAAAGTTAATATAAAGAAAGAAAAAGTAAAGTGCTATGAATTAAATTTTTTATAATTGATAATGTAATGCAACTATTTTAATCTGTTTCAACATTTTATAAATTTAAAACTGTTTTTAAGTGTAGACAACATATTTTGTTACACCTCACATAAAAATTTATGTTTTATTGTTTTTCCCGCAAGGACAAATTTTATATCTCTTTTTTTAGTATTTTTCTATTTTTATAGAATAAAATCTTCGAAAATGCATAAGACTTTACACTTTTAAATTGCAAAATAATATTTATTATTTACATTATTATACAACAATTCGTTATTTACACAAATTACTTGATAAAAATAATACATGTCTGCATTCTTGCACATTAAGAGAATGAAACTATGTCTTGAAAAAAATCGTTCTTTTTCCTGAGTGAATATCGTCTAAATATGAAATCGTCAAAGATATAAAAAAAAGTTTTACAAATATTGCAAATGCACTTTACAATGAATTCGAATTTTTTAAAAATGTGTAATTTCTTACATATAATATATATATATATACACACACACACACACACACACACACACACACACACACACACACACACACACACACACACACACACATATGTATATGTAGGCATGCATGCACACATGTGTATATATGTATCTAATTTTCAAAAAATGTAGTTATTTAAAAAAAAAATGTATCTTAAAATATATATCTTTTTTTTTTAAAATAACTAATTGAAATTTATATGTAAATTTATATTATAATTTTAATATAAATTTTAATTCTAAGATATAAAAGTATATAGAACATATCTATCTAAAAATAAAATTACGTTAAAAGAACATATGATTAATATGATGTGATATATGATTAAGTGCATTTGCTTAATTTGTTATTTTTTGGTTTGATATTTTAATAAACTAAAATATTATAAATGAATTTTTATTTTGAATACGAATAGATATATATTTTATTTTGAAATAAACTATACTGGAATAAGAACAATTTAGGTTATTAATTACTTATTAATAAAAATTAGTTAATCTTATAATAATAAATTAATTATTGTAAAAAAATTATGGTTGTTCTTTGATTGAGAAACTATCTTTTAATTGTTTGCTGTATCTCAAGAGCATATATTTGTGCATTTACAATACAGAATTAGGATGGACACACAGATGCTGATAAAGATTCTAGGAAGAGAAAGTCTGTTGTCTTTCAGATTGTTGCAAAAGTTCCGGTTTTTTGTGTTACGATATACATGCGCTTTATGCGCAAGAATTTCCAAAAAAATATTGTATACAATATATGTTAGAATAAGAATTCTATTCTTAAAATAAGTAAGAAAGTGAAATAAAAGCGAAATTAGGATAGCAAATAAGAATTAAATATAAAAGAAAGGCAAAAAAGGAATTATGAAATGTTTTGAAAAGAAAACGTAAACGCTTTAATTTACAAAATATTATTGAAATTTTATAAAAATTACTAAACTAAAAATACTAAACATAATTATATAATAAAAAAATGAATTTCTTTAACAAATCTAAAAAAATAATAATTAATATGAAATATAATATAATATAAAATATAATATATCATAATTATATATACAAATGTAGATTATATATACAAAAACAGTTAAAATTAGTAACACATATATAAAGAAAATATATAAAATTATCTTATATATAAAAAAAATCTTATATATAAAATGAATCAATGCCTTAATATTTTATACACAAAATAACAAAATAAATTAATTGATGTAAAGAAATCATATATATGTTTAAAATATATATATGTATAATTTGCATTGCAAATTAAAAAATATTTATATATTTGTGAGAAAATGATCAGTTCGTAAATTTTAAAAAGAAATCTTAGCATTTTATACATTATAACATATTTATCACATCATTACAAAACAAAAAATTATTTGTAAAATGAGATAAGAAATAATATGATAATATCTTTAAAAAATTATTGCGAAATATTCTGATTCTTACATTTAGACTTGGACTTTGCGGGATACTTATATAACAACACTCATACATCAGAAATTATCTATGTACGTATTTGAGCGGAAAAATGTAAAGCGGAAAGATTTCTATACCTTTGGGTGTGTCTTACTGATTCTTGTTAATGTCCTTGTCATCGCGGCTCCTAAGAGCGACCTAAGCTCAAACAACCGAGACCACCTTGAAGTATTAAGAGGGGCATATTGGCATATTAGAGAGAAGGCTATATAAAGATCTTGTACACCGAGAACAGATAATCTTTGCACATATTTCGTTCATTGTGTTTCTCCGAAAAATGCAAGCAGTAACATCAATAATATGAAGTTTTTTGTTGTAAGTAGATTAGATACTTAAATTCTATTATAACATTTCTAAAATATTAACTTTTCCGATTTAAAAAAAAAAAATTAATATATACTAAGCGATTATAAATCGAACTGTCAAAGTAAACATAAAAACTCAATTTAAAATGGTTTTTTTATCTAATATTACGAATTCTATAACTCTTTTAGTTTTTGAAAGTATATAAGCACTTCTGCACACATACAAAATATGAATTAGAGTACCTATTACACCCCCCCCCCCACATACACACACAGATGTAGAATAAGATTTAAAAATTAAACTCTTGCATATTTTCGAGGAATTTGAATAGATAAAAAAGTTAAAGTAAAAATTATTTAGTTTGAAGAAAGACATATTATGTATATATGTGTGTAAACATGAGCTATGTATACATTATGTGTATATATTATGTATGTTTTTCACAGATTTTGACTTTCAGTGGTTTAGTTGCAATACACTGCTGTAGTGCAGCTGAATCTCCGGAATTAAAATTACTCACAAATCTAACGCCGGTAAAGGAGGAGCAGCGTGTATATTCAGATAATGCTCGTAATCATGGAGATTTGATTACATCTGCAAGCGATCGAAGTAAGGCAATATATTTATTTTTATATCCTATGCACTATATATTAGAATGATTCACATAATACTTAATAACTTATTATCTTAAAAATTACACAATATGAATTTTAATTTCATTTTGGTCAATTTCATTTTGTCTCAAATTTCATAGAATTTAGATTCTTCTATTTTTAAAAATGCAATAAAAAATTGATTTTTAAATCTTTTATTCCCCTTAAATCTATGTCAAAATCTCGTCCTCATTTATCTGGAAACTAAATTAAGAAATAAAAATTTTAACCGTACGGAAATATGTGGAAAAGCAATTATCTCTATAACTTATCTTAGAAAACACGTCTCTGAAATATTCTAATATATCTGAAAGACTTTATTAATTATTTTACTAAACTATTCCTTCAAAAGTTACAAGCATTTAAAATTTGTACTGTGATGATTTGATCAGTTAAAATTAACTGAAGAATAAAATAAAATGCAAAATAATATTATGTAATTTAATTTATTCAATGTTCAAAATATTTATCGTTTATTTAAATATTTACTTAATTTAAAAATATAATTGTTTCTGCGGGATAATATTTAAGATTTCCTTCAGTTTACCTTCCAAATGATAAAGGAAGATAAGTTTTGTAATTTTCTGGCATAAATATCCTAGTATACAATTTTTTTAGATACTCATTTCTCTCTCCTGTTATTGTCTAATATTATTATTATGTAACATTCTCATTAGTTGTAACAATATTATATAGAATGGCTGAATAGAATTAATTTTTCTGGTGAAAATATGTATAATTTGCATAGACACCTATCCTGTTATTATCAGCTAGCTTGCTTATTAATTAATTGAATAATCCATTTATTGTGCTGGTTTTATTTAGCAAATAAGTATAGATTTTGCACATCTTTTGAGCGCAGTAATTGTAGAAAAAGCATTAGATCTTCATTGAGATTCCAAATAATTTACTTCTCAATTGCTAGATAAAAGTTAATATAACTATTCAGTAATTGCTTAATCTAAAAAAAAAAGTATGAAATTTCTATTAACGATTTCTGGAAAATATAAAGTTTAAGATAAAAGTGAATAAATCAATCGCGTAATTCGCGTAATCTCAGAATGCTAAATTGTTAAATCTTACGTTATCCTGCAAATATGTTTATCCATTCATCAACATTTATTTATATATTATGCATAATTAAATTTATGCATAATTACATTTATCGTCGTTAATTATTTATCTTATTATTATTTAAGGAATATGAAATTATTCTTGTTTATGGATAAGAGCAGTAGTTTTGCTTGCAACGATAATCAATTAAATACGACATAATTCAAGGAGATTGCTGGCGCATGACTTTAAACAAAGTTTTCAAGCAAATTTGTTTGATATGACAATTTAATGACTTATTTGTCGTATAATATAATAAAGTTATTGTATTTTAGATGTGATATTAATAATTTTTCAAAACACTTGTCTAATTTTTAAGAATTGTATAAAGTATGCAGAAATATAGATAATGAATATAGAAATATGATACAAACATATTGAATTATTTTCTTTGAAATTCTGTGAATCACATTTACAAGAGGAAGTCCTTCAGGGGCCTCTTTATATTAGCATCTTATTAGTGATGTTTTTTTCTATTTTGTAATGGGAAGCGCACGACTTTCAAAGTCAGAGCGTGAGAATGGCAGTGACACACTTACTTAATATACTGATTACTCATCGCTCTATTACCTTACATCATGCTGGATATGAATCAATTATTATACTTATTACTGTGCACAATTTTATCATGCATTTTGTGCATATAAGTTCATTTAATCACATGTTTTTTGCTATGATCAAGATCGTAATAGTATCATCGATAATAGTTATGTAATATTTATACTATTAATAGTAATGTTTAATGTACAAATAATAATTTATTATAATGTTTTTCTTATATAAGAACAAAATATTATGTGTGTGTGTGTGTGTGTGTGTGTGTGTGTGTGTGTGTGTGTGTGTGTGTGTGTGTGTGTGTTTTGCGAGACTTCTGCCATCGCTCGTAAAAAAATAGATAAGACCGAGATGAACATAAAAGTCTCATACCATTTTGTGATATTCGCAATAATAATCGAGATATTAATTATTAAAAATCACCGTATTAGCCCGGCCCACCGGCAAAACAAGAGGACATTGACTCGGTGTAGTTCTCGATGAAAATGCGCAGTTTGAATATGATCCTTAATGCTATATCCTTTCCTGAATTCAATATGTTCGATTGATAAAAGTCGAATTTGTTTTCGAGTAAATAAACTAGCAATGAATGCTAGTTTTTATTTATTGCTAGTTTCTGATATTTTATTGCTAGTTTCTGATATTTTATTGCTAAATTTTGTTTTAAATACATTGTGCATATATTACAGAACAAACAACAGATGAGTTTTTGTAAAATTTTTCTTCTCGTATGTAAGATTCAATATAGATTAAGAAAAATCTATTTGTTAAGAAAAAAATGTTAGATATTTTTTTATAAAATATTTATATTCATTTACATTGATTTGTTCTGATTTTTACCCGCGTGCTTCTTGATCAATTTTTTTTTAGTTTTATAACTATCATTTTCTTGAATTTTTCAAAAAGTGAAAAAGATGGAAACTATATTATAAATTTAAAGTTCTATAAGTCATAAAATAAAAAAAAATTATTTTTGCATAATATCATTCCTAATTATAATTCCTAATTTCAATAAAATATAATTTATTAATATAAAAAAATATTTGTGTTAGCGTTTCATATAACTAAAGATTATGGGTCAATTGGAGGATATCCAATCGGTACTCATCCGGGAATCATTGGATCTGTTTATCCTGGTACATCATATCGTGGTAATAACCTGATTCCAGGATATAGAGGTTATCAATATACTGGACCAGGTGGGCTTGTTGATGGTAGTCATATTGGGTAAGATACAATTTTATTATATTTTTTATATTCAAAATAATAAAAATTACACCTAAATATAAGTCTAAAATAAATTTTAGTATGAGCTTTTGTAAAATAATGATTAATATTAGGTAAATACAATTTTAGCCTGATTTTTATGTTAACGCTCCACAATTACTCAAAGCATAACAAAATGCTGTGAGTTTGTTATTACATTGCTGAATTGTTGCAACGACTAATTTATACATTGATAACGACATATTTCTACATTAGTTTTTTTTTTAAATCAAGATTTGTATCAAAAATATTTCGTACAAATATCTTATGATTTCAAGAGGGACATAAGGTGATGTCATTTAGCTTTGGTGTACGTCATACGGAAGATAATTTTGTTTTTTAAATGGAAACTTTCTATTCTGATTATATATTCTTGTAACTAACTTTGAGAGCTTTTCATTATAATAAAGTATTTTTTGAGTAAATACTTTCTGAATTTTGATGCTTTAATTTGACATGTAATTAATTGACATGTATTTAATTGACATATAATTATAATTTCACAATGTTCCATAAACTTTTCATATGAAACATTTTTTAAGATAAAGTTTTGAAAAAGATAAGATGTTTAAAACATCTTTTAGAGAATAAATGGTGTATTAATATTTTGAAATTTACAACGTTCTTTCTTGTATTTTCTATTACGTGAAAATCATTTATTAATGAAGTACCTAGTTTGAAATGTTTATTTAAAATTTATTTAAATGTTTTAATTTTTAATCCATTTTTAAAGACACAAGCGAATGTAAATAACTAAAAAATTAAGGATTTATATGAAAAATTAAAGAATATGAATGAAAAATAAGACACTAAATAAAATGAATAAAAAATTGAAAAACAAAAATGACAACAATTTTTATTTACGCGATGTACCTAATTGAATACGGAAAAAGAGAAGAAATAAATTTTTTTTATTGTAGATACGGATTTTATGGTAACGTAGGAAATTATCCTGGATACAATAATCTTGCCGGTTATGGAGGTTATCGAGGATATGGAGGATATGGAGGATATGGAGGATATGGAGGTTATGGAGGATATGGAGGTTATGGAGGTTATGGAGGTTACGGAGGATATGGAAATTATGGAGATCATGGAATAAGAGGATATAACCTTGGAGGTTACGGAGATCTTACCAATTATGGTATTAGAGATTATGACGATAATTACTTGGGATATGGTTACAACCGTTATGATGGATATGATGGAAGAGGATATGGTACAACATACGCAGCAAGGAGTCCATATAATCCATATAGTTATCGTAGTGATAGTTATGGCACTTCCCTTGGTAATCCATCTGGTTATCGTGGTTATTCATGAATATAACATCATATATATGTATTTCTACATAATATTTGCAAATATTATAATTAAAAATGTCAAAATTAATACGCTTGTGTTAATACATATATGTCTCTAATGATAAATAAATAATTATATATGTAAAATTTTTTAAAATATGAAAGCTATATAATAATGCATATTTTTAATGTAAACACACACACACACACACACACACACACACACACACACACACACACACGCAATAAAAATTATAATACAATTTCAATAAATATAAAACGTGTATAGTGAAATAAATAGTTACTATGACCACATATTATTTATAATAATTATTTTTCATTCCATTCAATATATATTTATAATGATACGCTTCTTGCTGTGTTTTGCCAGTGTGTCCGATGTGCGTCAAACATCTGCGAACTGATTCATCACCATCATTTCTTTTGGGATGCTTAATTTGTAAGAGACGTTACAACAATGTTACAATGGTGACATTCATGAAACATATATTTAAAGACATAAACGTTCCAATTGGAATGTTTAGCTTATAACGTTCGATGACGTTACAGCAATGTTAGATTTGCAACATTCCTGAAACATTAATTTCACAATATTCACAATATATAAACGTTTTATATGAAACATTTACTTTTAACACATTCAGTGAAAACACCTTTTGCCTCTCTGTTTGCCGCTTGTTGCTCTATGAGCTAAATCTTGGTGCTTGCTAGACTTCATTGGGAGATATTTTATAATATATATGGAGCAATAAATATAGCTGTTGATGCTCGAGACTCATGCCATGTAAATACATACACACACATATGTATATATATATATATATATATATATATATATATATATATATATATAAATTATTTTAATAACATATAAAATAATTCGAAAACCTAATTTCGAAAACCACGTGTTGCGTCTCATGCGCGCGGTTGTGATTCCGATGAAGTACGATTTCGATGAAGTAAGATTTCGGTGAAGAAGTTTTTATTATATTCACATAGACAAATCAATGGTCTTTTTATCAAGTTTATCAGTAATAGCAATACTGACATAAAATTAAGACAATAGTAGTGGTTAAAATAAAAAAGTGTTTTGTTACAAAATGCCATATAAGACAAATGATAAAAGAAAAAATTAATACACATCTTGCAATTGAATCGACAGTTAATACATACGAATAATTTGTCTGATAGTATAAAAACAATTGTTAATAATTATTACAAATGTTGATATAGAGAATGAGAAAAGAGAACAATGTGAAAATCATATGATAATATGATTTCTGAGATAATTCCAGAAGAAATTGAGATTGAATCATTGAAATACATTAATATAATTGAAGAAATTAATTGCTCAGATAATTCTTTGTCATTTGAAGGTCTGTGTAATAAATATAATAATCCCATTGGAAATGATTTCATAGTTAACGCTGTGAAACAATGATTTTATAATATAGAAATTTGCTTAGTCAATCTGCTAAGAATGAATTGTTTGATATTCGAATGATATTTTCATAATTTCCAAAAGATTCGCGGACTCTTTTACAAACACCAAGTTCATGTCCATATGAACATAAAAAAAATATATATATATATATATTTATTAAAAAATTAAACAATAATATATAAAGGACTTAAAATAAAAATATTAAATTATATCTATGATATAAAAAAGTTATTTCATAGATTTTAAACTTACTTAAGTTTTAGATTAACGCATGATTTCTTTCATTTAAATTAAATAATCTATTAGGATGTTGACTACTTTTTTATGACAGACAGAGAAAATTAATTTACAAAGAAAAAACGGAAAAAATTTCGTCATTAATCCAATTTTAGTTTTTGTTTATTGATTTTGGTTTATATCGGCAAATATTATATTACAAACATTTTTAATTTAGCTATCCATCAACTAACCAGCAGCTGAGGAATAGATAATACATCATTATGTATTTATTTTTATTTTTCAAAAGAAGATGAGATTATCATTTCAGAATGATTACAATTTGAACTTAATAAGCCAATATTACACTCTTCATTTTGTCTTTCTGCCTTTGCTTCTTTTTTGCTTGATGTTGTTCTTAACTGAAACATTAAAAAGACCAAGATTGGGTTGATTTAATATTTCTTTGAGATAATCGATATTGCCAAGCTGATTTATGTCAAGGGTTCTTATGCCGAGTTTGCTGTCTTGAATATCGCATATGTCGCATATATATGGAACAGAAGTAATGGATGGGAACATAATTTTTATCTTATTGCTGTCCATCTCATTGCCAGGACAGTATGGTACAAAAATAATAGGAACGAATCCGAATTGACCAATGACAGAGGTAAGAGTCGAACTGGTTTCTACGTTTGTATTGTTTTTCGACTCAATTAAGTAACAAGGACATGCTTGTGAGTCTGGCCCTATAGGTAATGAAAAGGGCTTAACGTTGATGAAATTAGGTGGTTGAACCCCAATAGCGTCAAGAACGGGATTCGTCCTCGATATCTGTTCAAGATGTACATTTACCTGTTTTTCCAGAACAGAGGAAGATTCATCCTGAGTGGATATGTCAGAAATCGATTTGTTATCCATATTAGCAAACTTATTATATCGTCCATCTATATTAACTGCGCTTTCTTGTTGCACTAATTTGTTAAATTGGTTTGAACCTCTAGAAGATTGAGAATTATTAAATGGATAGAATATTGATTTTTGATACTGACTTCGATGCACAGAAAGATGTTTGAGTGGTTCATTTTTAAGTGGTTTCTTTACTTGTTGCGGCTCAGTATGTGTCAGGTGATCATGAAATTGTGGATTTAGTTTGATCATATCAGTGTATTGATGATCTTCACTTTTATATTTCAATGATGATGGTGTTGAACCTATTTGCAATAGAGAATTAGTTTCATTTCTATTGTACATGATTTCTTTTCCCTTATGAACCGATGCTACAGACTGTATTTTATATTGAGGTCTATGTCGATTATGATCTGTACTATATAGTGATGTGTTAACTTTCATCGGATATATTAATTTTAATAATTCATTATCTTTTGTATAATTTGTATATGAAATACCAGTTCCATTGAAGGAATATTGCGAAACGGAGTTATATTTATCTGTATCTGAATAAATTGATGAATGGTGATTTCTTATCAATCCTTTGTGCAAAGGTTTTCTTGTTGATTTGATTGATATTCCGGGTATATAATCTGGATCCCCAGGCCATGGTCCATTAGGACCCGGTGAACCAGTTGGCCATGGTCCATCGGGACCGTTAGGTCCGACATTTCCTTTATCACTTATGCTATCGACGTTTCTTATACTTTCTATACCACTACTCGGATCTTTAGAGCTTACTTTTCCATGAGGTTCTATCGATATAGATCCTAGTGGATTTTTCGATTCTTCTGTATAGTCTTCTGTATATGTGTAACCTGGAAAAATGTAATTAAGATAGATACATAAACAATCATTTCAATTTTATATAAATATATAGCTTAATATATCATAATATTTTAAAATGTGTAGAATTATTAGAATAATAATAAATATCTTTAAAAAATTTTGTTCTAGTCTTGGAACAGGATTAGATGTTTTATATAGATTTTTTCAAAAATGAATTTAATTTAATTTGTAAAAAAGGAATTTCTCGGAATTTTTCTGTTTTTATTGTGATTGAGAAAAATAAAATAAACATGTAAAATCATTTCAGTTATAAGACTTTCAGTATATCATCGAATTTTTCAAAATACACATACAGAGTATTACACTTAAAAAAAATCCGTGTTGGTATTTGAAGTCTACTTAAGTTTATTTAATTTACTTTCTTTTGGCCATGGCGAACGTTTTTACTTTTGCAGAATATGTGTTTAACCTTGAGCGAATGCCCAACAATTCACACAGAGCCAGAGCTCGATATTACGAGAAGTTTTTTAACGAGCGTCTATCAAATCGAAGAACATTTTTGGCTATGGATCAAAGAATTCGAGAAACGGGGCAAGTTGCACCGCAACTTGTTGGTGGCCACATTAGGAATATTTATTCAAAAAAACAAACATTTGGATACTCAATATCCCATGACTCCGAAATCGTCATATGTTTATTAAATATTTTTGATTTGTTTTTATATATTAAATCCGCTGTACCACTGTTTTGGCACTGAGTTCAGAGACACTCTATATAAGAAACGATGGAATCCAAATTTTCGAAATATTTATTTACAGTTTTATCATTTGTATGCAATCAACTACTTATATATTCTTATATACAGTTAAAGAAATAAATTTAATATCCAGTAAATTATTTTCTTTTTTTCACGCTAAATCATTTACCGACATAAAAGATATTAATAGACAACGTGCTCAATCATTTTCCTTCTTAATTATCATTATAAAGGAGGAAAACGATTGTATATTCTTCCATTTTCTTCAGTCTGTAATATATTTTTTTATCACATTATATGCAATATGTTTTATTTCATTCATATATTTATTATCATTTATTTCATATGTTTTATTTCACAAAGATCCGAATCTTCTAATATATACAATAAAATATGCAATAACATATGCACCAAATTCAAAGCAAACATATGCATTTTTTTACAGTTAATTATATACTATTTTTATATACTTTTTTGCAGATTATTATTCTTAACATACAACAACAAAGGATCCCATACATTTTAAAATGTGGTTTCTGTCAAATTAAATTTTGAACTTTTTATCAGATGAAAGTTTTGAGTCAATTTCACCTAAATTAAAACATATTTCGATTTCAGTCAATTTGACCGAAGTCATTTTTTTTTCATAAATATGAAATCCTTTACAGATTAGATTTATTTTCAGTATCACATAATTTACATGAAAAATATCCAGTTTCATTTCTAGAATATCTAAACAAAATGTTTATATAAATGTGTGTAATTAATAAAATAATCTTAATAACGTACCTGATTTGCCAGACTTGAAAGGAAAACTTGATTTATTAGAAAATTCAGAATATATATCATCAGGTTTACTCAACATTTCAAAATTAACAGGTGTTTTTGATTTGATAGGATAAATGGGATATCCTGGATAAGATGTTATAGATTTTCCTGATATATCAGATATTCTTGGAGTACTAGAAATAATAAAAGTATTCGGACGTTGAGGATGAAACAGTGTTCTTGATCTCCCTAGTATTCCTAAAGTATTGGCTGTATCTGAAATGCTAAAAATGCTAAGAATCTCACGGTATCCAGGATAAAGATTGATTCTAATCTTTCTTGATACATCGGGAATGCCTGAAGTATTAGAAATCCTCACATATTTAGAATGTAATAACATTCTAGGTATTCCTGAAGTTTTATATGTAACTGCCGTATTAGAAATGCCAAGAGGTTTTTAGTGATTAGGATATGATTAGTATTCCTGATTTTTCAGGTATTCCTAATGTAGCGGATGAATCTGATATGCCAGAAATGTTTGTAGTACCAGACATGTTGAGAATTCTTGCATGTTTATAATGTAATGGCGTTCCTGATTTTCCACGTATTTTCGGTATAATAGATTCGGCATGTATAGAATGAGATGATATTCCTGGTATTCCTAGAATATTGGATGTGCCAAGACTGCTAGAAACGTTAGAAATCCTTAAGTATTTAGAATATGATCCTGATTTCTCAGACATTTCTGGAATAACATATATACTTTAAGTTTCAGAAATTTTTGAAATCTTTAGATGTCAATATATAATAGCGTTTCTAGCGTTTGTACAGTATTAAATCTATTTGGCATATCGGAGATGTCAGGAAATTAAGCTGATAATTGAAGTTAAGTAACGCTTTTGATTTTACTAATACAGAATCTGTACCTGGAGTACTGAGGTTGTCAAAAGTTTCCAAATATGATGGCATCCTAGGTCTTCCTGAGCTGCCGAATGTGCCTGATATGCTAGAGACTCCGGGATGTTCTGAATAGATTGTCGTCTCTAGATCTTCAGACAATCTTGAAATATCAGATATGCTTGGTATGTCAGGAATTTCAGATATCTTCGGATGTTTTGCATATGTTGGTGTTTTTGATCTTTCCAATTTCCTTAGCATTCCAGATATACTTGGTATAATATGATGTTCGGGTGTCTTAGAATATCCTGAATACGTTGATATCTCGGACTTTCCAGATATTCCTGATATATTAGAAATTCTGGAAGATATTCCTGCATGCCCTGAATATGACGGCATTTCTAATTCTCCCAATTTTTCTAACGTTCCACGTATGCTTGGTGTGACGTGGATTCTGGATGTCCCTAAATGTTCTGAATGTATTAGCGTCTTTATTTCTTCAGATATTTCTGGAATACCGGATGTTCCCATATATTCTGGATGTGATGGCGTGGATTTTTCTGAAGTATTGAATGTTCCTACTATACTAGAAATTCCAGATGTCTCTAAATGTTTTGATTTTGAATATGATGACACTTCTGATCTTCCAAGTATTCTTGAAGCATTGGATGTGCCGGGGATTTTGGATGTTCCCGAGTATTCTGAATATGATAGTATTCCTGGTCTTCTCGGTTTTCCTAAGGTACCAGATATATCTGATATATCAGAGATTCCAGGTATCTTCGAATATATTGATGTCTCTAGTTTTTCCAATTTTCCTAGTGTTCCAAGTGTGCTTGGTATGACATGAATTCCAGATGTCTCCGTATATTCTGGATATAATAGTGTACGCAATCTTTCTGCAGATTCTATTTCTGAAGTTTGAGGGGTTTCTGGAATGTCAGAAATTCCAGGCGTCTTCTGGTATCCTGGATATAATGGCATTTTTGGTCTTCCAAACGTTCCTGGAGTACTGGTTGTATTTGATGTGCCAAGGATTTCGGTTGTCTCAAGATATTTTGGATATGATAGCGTTCTTGATCTTCCTGGAACGCTATTATATCCTCCTTTTTTTGAAATGTGGGATGTAGCTAATATACCAGGAATCCTAGGTGTCGCTAAATATTCTGAATTTACTGGACTTTTAGATATTCCTGGAACATCGGGTGTGTCTAATATTATAGGAATGCCGGATGTTTCTGGAGATCCTCGATACAATGGCATTTCTGATCCTTTTGATTTGGTTATAGTTTTAAATATATCTGATATGTCAGAAATTCCAAATGTTTGTGAATGTTCTGGATATGACGGCATTTCTGGTCGTCTAGATGTTCCTAAAACATCTAGTATTCCAGATATTCCAGATATTTTTGATTGTTCTGAACGTGACAATGTTCCTGGTTTTTTAGATGTTTCTGAAGTATTAGATGTTCCTGATATGCCGAGGATTCGAGGTGTCCCCGAATATTCTGGATATGATAGTGCTTTTGATCTGTTAGCCATTCCTGGAGTACTGGATGTGCCTGGTACGTTTCTGGGTATTCCCGATTCTTGTTGTAACATCCCTGATTTTTCAGATGATCTTAGAGTATCAGGTGTGACGTGAACTATAGATGACGCCGATTGTTTCGGATACGTTTCTGACTTTTGGCCTAAAATAGCGGGTGTATCTGATATGTTAGAAATTTCAGATGCTCCTGAATATTTTGAATATGATGATGTTTCTCGCATTTTTGGTTTTTCTAGTATTCTAGGTGAGGTTAATATGTTAAGTGTCTTTTGATTTTCTGAATATGATGGCGTTTTTGGTCTTCCAGAAGTTCCTGGGATATCGAGTATATCTGATGTGTCAGTAATTTCATGTGTTCTAAAATATTCTTGATATAATGGCCTTTGTTTTCCAAATGTTCCTGGTGTTCTGGGCATGCCTGGAGTGCTAGGAATATCTGTGATTTCCAAATGTTCAAAATGTGATGTTATTTCTTCGCTTGTCGATTTCTGTGGTGTATTGGACATATCTTGTGTACTAGAGTTTTCCAAATGTCCTTGATATAATGATTTTCCGAACTTTTTCGTGTCTGGTCTTACTGGCGTACCAAATTTACTGTGACCTATACATGATAATAAGTAGCTTAAATTGATTAATATTATTAAAGAAAGTATATTTGATTTATCATTTTTTATTTTAAAATGTTATATTTTTCATTATTTTGTTTGTTTAGATATTTATATTTGATATAATATAAAATATATCTGAAGAATTTAATTTTTTTTAAATAATTAACTGAATTTAATGATATTTATTTGTAACATTATTTTATGTTTATAAGTATTAAAGAATAATCAAAAAGTAAATTATATATTAAAATATATATAATAACATAAAATATTTCCTAAATTTATATCTTTGGCATACATATTTTAACTTCTATTAAAAATATAAGATTTTCCAAGTAACTTATCCAAGATTATTTTGAAAATATGAAAAATATGGTAAAACGTTTTAAATAAAAGTTACAAGATTTCGAGAAGGTCATATGATTATGATATTGATTCATAACAGTATTTATAAATGAAGCTACTGTTAAGATTTCTTTTTAGTAACTATTTTTTAAAATAAAACAGTATATTTTTTGTTATGCAATTTGATTCCTAGATATAAAAGTATTAAAGCACAATTATCAAAGATCAATGATTTAGAGAGATATTTAAGATTTTATTCTGATATATTCTGATATATAATAATATAAAATGATATAATATAAATATCTATAAGATATTTTATATAATATAATATAATAAAATATCTATTCATTTTTTATAACCGTACCTTAATACTTTTGTGACAAAATAATGGAATAAAGCAATTAGCGTGAAGAAGATACATGATTTTAAAAAAATTATGCAATAATTAACAATGTACAAGTACATACTTTTTAAAAGATAACTATAAAGTTTCTCTATATTAATTATTTGTTTTACTATTTTGTACAAAAATATTAAGATATAATTGTCAAAAAATGAATAGTTTACGAAATATCTTATATTTTATATCAGAATATGCCAGAATAAAATCTAAAATATTTCATAAATTATTGACTTTTTGATAATTTTTATTGACTTATTGATACCTTAATACTTTTCTAGAGAATCCAGAATAACTAACAATTACATTGTGTAAAACATATATAATAGTTTCAAAAAAAATGATGACTATAAAATTTTTTATTTGAAACATTTTTTCACTACATGCTACTGAAATATTTCTCGATACCAAAGTTAAAATGGCACATGTATTCACATATATTCATATATTCGCTACTATATACATACCTTCTTTATTTGATGTTTTCAGAAATGGAATATTTTCATTTTCATATTGCGCACACACTATGGGAAAATGTAATTCTTGCCATGGTGTAAACACACCATAATGTTCGTGGGTTTCGTTATGATCATGATTATTTCTGTTTTCATGATATTCATGTTTATGAAAGAAAAGTTCTACGTTCTTTCCTGGCTGTACAATTCGATAACCCCATCCATCACTGATATAAAATATTGTTTTTAGTTGGCCGAAGGGATCAATATAGCCATAACATCCATATGTGATCTGATGTGGGCCACGTACTTCATGATGAAATTGACCACGTGGATTAACATTATAACCATATTTGTATGCATCTTTAATTTATAATAATTAATCGTAAGTATAATTTATTATATTAAAAAAACTTTATCGAGAAAGAGAGAAACGCAAGAATATTAGTATGGATTTTACTTCTATATTTAATTCTTCATCATAAATATTTTTTTTGTATTTTTTAATTTTTCACTTGCCTGATTCAAAGTTTTGACTTAAGTACTGAATTTTTTGTTCATTATTAATGCTTAAAATCACTTCGCTATTTTTATTTACATTTTTTAATTCCTGTGTAGGTTGCGACTTGGAAGTAGCAATCACCTGAAAAAATTATTTGTTATTCAATTGTTTTATTGTTTAATAAGGTAAAGATAAATAAAATTTATATAGCTATTAATATTTTTTATTTAATTTAAAAACTTTTATCTCTATATATTATGTTATATTATACATCTATGAAAATTCTTTATAAAAAACGAAAAAAAATACTATTAATAATAACATTCGGACTATAGGATAATTATTACTATAGAATAATTGATATAAAATAGTATATAAAGAATTAAAGAAAGTTGAAAATTAATAGGAAGACAAATAAAAATTATATTAAGAGCAGTAAAGATAATATCCTTTTCAATGGAATTAATAATATCTCAATATATTACTAATGACTGAATTCATTAATTGAATATGACAACACAACGGGCGTTTTAAGTTCAATTACCGAGGAATATCGTAATATTTATCTCAACACACACAATCGATGTTAAAGAAATATATTGCAGGATCAATGTGTAATAGTACTATAATTAAGATAGAGCTGCGATATTACACAATTAAATCGAGAAAAGGCGGTCATAGCAGGATTTTGCTCAATAATATTTCCAGTGCATTGTAGTACAAAATACAAAATTAGTCGCATGAAAGATATAAATAAAGTAATCAAAATAGATTTAATTTGAAATCGAATTAAAATTCTCGAAACTTTCAGGTTCAAGAACGAATCGAATCAAATCACAATGAATTCGAACTATTCGTATCTCTAATTTTTACTTTGTGCTTAAAATATCTTAAATTCTATGCTGTACCATTTCATAATCATTAATATTCATTTATATTCCAATAAACTCATATTAATATTCCGGTAATCTATTCCATCAGGAATATTGTTCATTATCGGATATGCATAACAACTGACATATATATTCTGATTGGCTAAGCTAGGTTTGGCCAAGATTCATGGCCTGTATCACGATTGATGATCTCAACTGTTGTTCCACCCACGAGAAGGGAAAGTCGCGATTCCAAGAAGGTTACGCGAACGGGAACTCTTCTTTATCGTTTTTTTTTTCTCTCAATCTTGAGTTGACAGACTATATAACGAAAGGTTAATATATGCTAGCTTTCAACCGAACTCTTCTCTACGCGCATTTGCAGCGTCAAATGTTGTCGTGACAATTAATGTCTGTGGTATTTATGTCACTACTTTAGTGTTGATATTTTAGTGGAGAGATCAACAAGATTGTTTCAGTAACAAGATCGTTTCAGTCAAAGAAATTCAAATGCTAGCTATTTGCTTTTTCATAGCAATCCCAATGTATCATTCTTTTTGAAATAAGACGTTATTCCAAATTTTTTGTATTTTAATAAAAAAAAAAATTAATATTTCATTAATAATATAAAAGATTCTATAATCCGTCAATTCTAAATGTTTAATTCAATAGTATAATTTTTTAGTAGAAGCATTCTAATAATTAAATTTAATAATATTCTAGACAAAAAATTATAATCAAGGACATGTATTGATTATTGGATTTGTCTGTTTTCAAAGATGTAGTCTTATGTGCATTTATTTGATATAACATGAACTTTTTTAAAACAAATTAAAATTATTATTCATATGCTAAATTGAAATTTTTATATTATAATTTATGAAAATGATATCTGTAATAATAACAATCAAAGTAAGATTTTTCTGTATACAGCTGTACTATCAGAAATTGATTTTATTAAAGGTACACTAGTTTAAATGTTTTATTTAAGGAAGTATTGTAAAGTCATTGGTTGTTACAATTAAATATAATATGTTAAATTATATGATATCACGATATCAAATTATTTATGTGCGTAATTAGTAGACATAATATGAAGCGATTCTTAAACCTAAACTACCTTTTACCTGCAAAATAGTCGATAAGTTCAAGATTAAGGATTTACTAGATAAATTATCACTGTGATTTGTTTAATATAAATGTACAATTGTTAATTAATTAATTACTATTAGCTAATTATTTTCAAATATAATATAAAAATGATTATCATTATTGTGTAATTTCCATAATTTTTATAATTATAATATTTCTATAATTTTAATAATCAAATTATCAAATTATTTAATTTTGTCTTGTCTAAAAATTTATGATTTTACTTAGATATCAATGCTTATATATCGATATTTATTTGTTGCCTTTCCTATTTTTTCTGCTCTTTTGCCTTTTATTAAAATAACATATTTTTAACATATGTCAATCTTCTATGAAAGTACATTATTACTGTTATGTTATAAAATGTCATTTTTTTCTTAACTATTATTCTATTATTATATAAATACTATTTTCTTAATTATTATTCTCTTTACTGTAATTTTCTTACTGTATTATTTATTTTCCCACTGGTATTTTTTAATAATTTCATAGTTTTATTTCTGATATCGTCCATTGCAAGTACGAAAAGACAATTATGAAGTAAAAAATAAGAAAAGTAATAGACGTGAATATCGGTATCTACAATAGATAAAACTATAAATCTTGGATAGTATTGATCTAATTATTTAAATTATAATGTTATAAATGCTACAGACACATGATACATGCGTACTATTAATTCCTTGCATTATATGTTTTAAAATAAAATAAAATTCAGATCAATCTATCAATTCTATTAATTTGTATCGCAATTATGTATATATTTATTTCTTACTAGAGCAGCTATCGTGTATATAATTTATTTACATTATTATACGTATTCAGCATGTAATTAATCATAAAGTAGATCCAAAGATAGTATGAAATAATAGATATGTATTTATATATATATATATATATATATATATATATATATAAAAATAATAGATATAAATAATAAATATTTTCGCGTAACTTGTAATTTTATTCATAATGACAGCTAAGTAAAAAATGTATATACGTGAGAGACATATAAGCTGTCAAAATGCATGATCTTTAAGCTAATAGCTACTCTCACATCACGAAGTGAACAAAGCAGCACAGAAAAATGACAACAATTGAATCTCTAACATAATTTTTTTAAAAGCGAATTATTGCATTTTATTATTAATCCACATCTTTCACATGATTCGTGCTCCTTTATTCCTTTATTTTATTTATATCTTAATCATTTCATTATTCGACTTTTGCATTTATATTTAATTAGAACAATATAAAACGCGCGCTTCGCGCGCGCCATTTATTTTTTAATATTACATTATTTTTACATAAAATATTTACATCACATATTATATATAATATATATTGCTACTAAAATCTCACATAATTATTAATATTAACTAACGTTATTCCGAATTTTCATTTCCAAAATTTAATTCATATTTATTCCTATTCCTGATATTACCTCCGTGTATAAAGCCCAACAGAAAGATGTATATCTTATATATAATTTTGTTATAAACCTTTATGTCTGAGATAGCGACAATAGCGCGCGGCCTTGATACTTTGTTTACAATCGACGGGTTTTGTATACGCGCGCGCAACGCGTTATCATTCAACCACCGACGCTCGTGGCGGGCGGGTGGTGTTACGTATCGCTCCGCATTTTCATATTTTCTTTTCGAAACAAAGTCGCGACAAATTCTAGGTGATGTTCAAAACATTTTACGATGTTATAAACGTTGATAGCTCGCGCAGTTATGAGTTTGTTCGAATTTATACGTACATATCAAAAGACGACTTGTTTTATTTGAATATTCCAGGCGGGAACTGACTCGTATTCACTGATCAACTCTTATCTTTTGAAGCCTAGTAATAATTTATTTTTGTAAATGATATTGTAACAACGGGTGTTACTTTAATATGACGGAAGGGCTGCGTATTCTGAAGGACTTTCTTTAATGATCTAATTCGAGTATCTTCAATATAAATTCTCCTGGAATGGTGCTTCTCTGCTTTGAAATTCTCATCGATTTACATAAATGCAATTTGCATTTTGTAATACGTATAGTTAGTTTATTGTATCAATCGTTTATTATAACAAATAAAATATATAAGATATCTATATATATATATATATATATATATATATATATATATGTCTCAAGTAAATTGTAACGAGTCTAAGTGTGTGTTTGTTTTGGACATTCATAAGATACAACACAATTTGGTATCATTTAGCATTAAAGAAATGCGAAGAAATACGATACGTATTGACCTACCCCTACGACCGCCGGTGGGACATTGGTAGCACTTGTAAACACGTGACGTACCAACCGCGGCACGTACATAAACTCTTAACTAAAACAACAACAGTTTGGTTAGACGAAATTCAACACATATTACAAGTGAAATTTAATTTCGAATAAAACGAAGCGTTATAACATCTTTCGATAATAAAACATTAAATAATATAATCGTTATATTTTACACAATTCATGAGCATCATTTTACTTTTATTATTCATATTCACGCCAAAAGAAAACTAAAACAATGTTTCCAGCGCACAAGCGTTCAAACCAATGCACTCTAAATGAAAGAGCAAATGTAGAAGATAGAAATTTAAAAAGTAAAATATAACGATTATATTATTTAATGTTTTATTATCGAAAGATGTTATAACGCTTCGTTTTATTCGAAATTAAATTTGATTTGTAATATGTGTTGAATTTCGTCTAACCAAACTGTTGTTGTTTAGTTAAGAGTTTATGTACGTGCCGCGGTTGGTACGTCACGTGTTTACAAGTGCTACCAATGTCTCATCGGCGGTCATAGGGGTAGGTCGCAATACGCATCGTATTTCTTCGCATTTCTTTAATGCTAAATGATACCAAATTGTGTTGTATCTTATGAATGTAATAGTAAATGCTTCTTAACGCGCGTGATTAACGACTCGTAAATATATCGAAATGACGAATCTCTAACGAAGTATATATTTATTTAAGTACGTATTTAACGTGATTTATTCTTTTAATATTCATGAATTTTTATAAACGATAACCCCTCCAATGGGTACGGCCTTGACGTGGCAGAGGGGCTCAGTATTCCGAGGGATTCCTTTGGGTTCCCCAACGGAATCCCAAAGACGAAGAAGCTAACAGTATCCGTTGCACCGTTATTAGTAACATTAATATTAGGTAATATTATTGTTATTAATAATGTACTAACACAACATAGCCACGAGTCGTTCAATGGTCGTTCTCTTACATATGTGGCAAGTTAATCGGTCGGGTTTTTTAATCGACCGTTATTTTTCCGCCGCCGATTTTCAAGTGAATGAACCAGTTCGTCGCGCCGCACGTCTGTTTCGGGAGTGTCGCACAAGTGATCGGACTAAAAGATTTTTATTTAAAATTAGTCCGCGCGCGATTATAATAATTCGCGAGTGTTTTACGCGAGTGTCTTGTGCTGCGAGGACATCCGACAATCCGACATCTTGAGAGGAGGAGGAGGCCTAGGAGAGGCATCGAGCACCGGCGGAGCAACCTTGCGGTAAATATACATTTTCTTTCTCAACATAATTAATCAGTTTCACATTTATTTGGATTAATAAATTTCGATAATTTAAAATTTATAGTTTTTTTCGGGAAAGAAAAACAGTTTAAAATATTATACGCCTTTATTTCTATAAAGATTTTTATTGAAAATTATTTTATTATTTTAATGAATATTTAATTGAAAAATAAATATGTAGATTCAATATATGTAAAAGCTATTTTGTAAAATATCATTTAGAGCGCTGTTATAATTTGAATGTTCTGTTTCTGTGTTACAGAATCATCGTAGCTACGTGGCAGATTTACTCCGCTGTTGCGCATCGGATCGGTAAGTAACACAATTTTTTTAATGAGGTTACAAATCTCTGTCAAATCTGTGAACTTGTCTTAGATTATTTTTATATATTTATATTTATAAAAAAGTATTGCAGTTGAATCTTCATAGATTCGTTACCCTAAAATGGATAGGCATAAACAATTTGGAATATATATTTAATTCTGATTTAATCTTAAGATATTTATTTGACATTTATTGATTTATTATATCGAAATGTACATGTATAGAGCTAGAGTTGATTAAATTTATTTAATTTTCGATTTTTTTAAATAAATATTTAATAATAATAGAAATTGCACAAAACCACGTAAAAATTTATTTTAGTAGTTTTTAAAAACATTAAATTTTTATTCAAATCTTTTTAATATATCTTTCTCAATAAAAATTATGAAAATTATGAAAACGATCTCCGCAATAACAGCCGCTCAAGGAGGGAGTGCAATGAGAGAATCGGCATAACGGAAAACCGACAACAATAATTTCGATATATTCGAATATCGACTTAACGTGCCTTTTTTAGAAATGGATATTTTGATGGTCTCGAATATTTAATATAATAATATAATTAACAGCTGATATATCTTGTACATATTATGATAATATTGTAAATGAATAATTTGACAATTGAAGCATTTTTGAAGAAGTAATTATGTAGTAAACAAAATATGCGATCAAGATTAAAGGTAAATAGGACGACATTTAATGCAATCAGATATCTCAACTTCTCGTGGTAAATGGTTAAAAGTTAAATGGTCAAAGCTATGTCACCTTATGCATCACCCGCAGGAGCCGGATTATATTCCAGTGAAAGTCACCTGTAACTAGTTGCATAAGAAACCAGTGATTTAGCCTATGGCAAAGCTTCTAATATATAATTATATACCTTCTATATATCAATCATGGTTCTAATATATATTTTGATAAATATTTAATATATTGATGAGATATTATCAAAAATTAAGGTTAATGTTAAAAATTTTTGTAACTATTAAATAATTTCAAAATAAAAGAATTAATTGGGAAACTTTCGCCAAAACAACATACATTTTAAATAACTAAAATTATATTAAATATATAAAATATATTAATGAAATCTTTATTAATCTTAATTATTTTTTTCTTTGTCATTGATATACTAAAAAATTTTAATTTTAATTTTCTAAGTTGTTAATTATAAATAATCTAACGGTTAACTAAATAATTTAACGGTTTATTTATAAATTAGATTTCAATAATTAATAATTTTTTAAGAATTAAATAATAATTATAGGAAAAAGAGAACTATCATTAAAGATTATAAGTGAATTAATAAATTCTATAAGTGAATTTTAAATATTATTCTTGATCATATTCCTTTTCTTAAAGTTCATTTTATTATACATTTATTATTATTATATATATAAGTATATCATAATAATCATATATATATATATATATATATATATATACAAGAATCATAAAATTATAATTAATGTGTTTTAAAAAGTGTAAAAAAGTACAAATGATTTACATTTAATGTAAAATACGTCATTTTATTTACAAATAATTTTAATGGATCTTTATATTTATACTTGATTATTATGATATATTTAATGATTTTTAATATTTACCTATAATCTTTTTATGATATATGATAAATACACTGCATAACAAAAATAGGGTACAAAGCAATTTAACGCCATATAATTCGCGGTATTAAGTATTTGTTTGTATTTATATATATTTAAGAAAAACGAAAGAAAAACTCGACATTTTTTAAAGTATTGAGCACTTTGTATACTTTAATGTACGAGTCTTTATATAAATAAACATAAGATCTGTAAATTATATATATATATATATATATATATATATATATAAATGTTTTAGATGTAATTTGTGTTTTTTAAAAAAATATGTTACTATATGCCAATTGCATATAGTATTTTTTTCAAGAATCGATACATTATTATTAGTTTATACATGTAGTTATACATATAGTTTATACATAAAACTATTAAGTTGAATTGAAAAGAATATTGCCTATCATAATTTTATATAAAATATGTCAGAATAAAATATAAAATGTTTTTTAATATAACAAAATATAATTTTTAAATGTAATTTATAATAATCTTTTGGATAAAAGAAAAAAATAATATTAATTAGAATATGAAATTTTATTTAAAAAAATGATAATAAAAATCTCAAAATATATGAGTGTGAAAAAGTATTAATACTTGTCTTTTTAAAGCAAATAATTTCCGAAAAATCGTATACATAAAAATACATATAAGTATAAATGTAGATAAGTAAGTATACATAAATAGTCAAATTTGTTAGCTAATGTTTTGTATACGAAAGTTAATATATAATACATAATACATAATAAATAATACATAAAATTTTAATGCAAGAAATTAAATTTTGTTCCCTTGTAAAAAGTATGTACACCAATTTAATTCTAATATAATTAGTATAATATTGGAAATTATTTATTTTAAAAGCATTAAATAATAGTGCTTTTAAGACTCCTACTCACTTATTATCTCAGATTATAAAAAAATACAATAAAAATTTTTGCAAAATATATTAAAATAAAAGCATATTTCAGTAAAGCAACACACAATCGATAAAAACGGCTTGTAAAACTGAACTTGTATATTAAAAATTCTTATTTTAATTTATTAATAAATAACCATATATTTAGAAATGAATATGCTTAATTAAAAACGAAATAAATTAAGTTTATTATAACAACTGTCAAATTAATGATATATAGAAATAAATATGATTTAATTCCTTTTCGAAACAAGTTTTCGGTATATTTTATAAGTTTATTCTATTAATTGCAAATGTTGTTTATTAAAAAGTTTCTATTTAAATATACAAAATATATTCTTTGCAAGAAATCTTTGCAAGAACTTTTATTATATGTTTTCTTACTTTTGACATCACAATCTGAGATAATAATGATTAATGAACAAGAATATTAATATTCAAAATAAATAACTAAATTATCATTCAATATTAAATTTCTAATAAGAATTTAACAAATTCTAATAATAACAATATCAAATTTTGTTATATATAAAAGAAATGTTTTTATTTAATTTACAACAGTTTTGATAAATTGACATTGTTTTTTTATAAAAATACTTTTTTAAGTAATTAACTTAAAATATATATTTCTATCATTATTTTTGTGAAATTGCTTAATATATTAAATCAGTTTTATTAATTAACTAATGTTAACTTTATTTTAGAGCAATCTTAGAAAAATTTTTAAGAAAAAATTGCAATTTCTAAATGATTGACTCTGTATTTTATGACTTATATTTTATAGATTATTATTTTTATTCTTATCAATTAAATATTTACTTGTTAGTTAAAAAATCAATGACAATATCAAGATGATAATAATTTAAAAAAGTGATTTTTGATATATATATTTTACTTGATTCTTTGTGAAACTTTAGACAAAAGTAATTTACCAAAGTTTTTGTAAAATTGTAAATTAGATAAAAATACTTATATTATATATAAACTAAAGTTTGATATTATTATTTATTTACTTAAAGTTAATGTTTATGTTTATTTTACTACTTGACTTTTTGTTTTCAATATATAATTTTTAATAAATTAAGTTTACAATATTTTCTTGTAATTCTATAATAGTATAGAAATTTTATAAATATGTATGTCAATTTTCTGTGAAAATTGATAAAGTTGAGTTTTCTATAAAATTAATAAATTTGACGCAAACAGATATAATAAAATACACTTTTTAAACTCCGGAATAAATGTAAAGATGAAATGACGTACCAAAAAAAGAACTGCAGTTGTACACTGGAGCATCTTGAAAAAAATTCTTTTTCATCAGAGCATTATCCGCAATATCTCTATAATGATGGTGAAAATGATCCCCAAAGATAATCACACACAACGCGTCGTTCGAACTGAACATGTCACTGGCAGAAGAAGACTTTTATATAGGATGGGGATCGCTGATCCCCCAACAAGTCTCATCTCGCTGGCATTATCTCTTTCCTTATTCTTCTTGTTTCGGTTTACTGAGAAACAATTTAATGTCTTTTTTCATCTTCTATTTCTCCTTTTTCTTTTTATAGAGAATATAATTTCTGTTACTCATTAATAATGATATAATGAATTTAACGCATTTAATTATCAAGTTTACCCTTATCAATTTTATTTTACAAATGTGTACAAATTTTTTTTTTTTTTTTTTGAAAGACATAAAGTCTTATCGTTTATAAAATACAAAATATTAATATAAAAAGATCACAATAACTAACTATCAAAAATATGTTATCTTATTTTATTTTATTATTGTTTTTATATTTTATTATAAAATAATAAATAAAAACTTCAATTAAAAATAAACTATTTGAAATATGCTCAAGTATGCTTTTAAGTAATTATACCTAAGTTTTTTCCGTTTATAGCTCTTCCGCTTATTAAACATTAATAATATTAAATTATTAAATAACTTAATTTTGATTAATACAAGTAAATTTTCTATATATGGTTAATTGTAATAATGTATAGAGTGAATTTTTGGCAAATATCAAAATAATCATTTTTCAGAAAAATCAATTAATTTAAAAAATTTAAATAACCCAATTTTTGTTTTTTATATACATAATTATTCAAACAGTTATTTTCTATAAGGTTTTATTCTGTAATATACTATTGCCGCTTATTACATATATTACGTTTTCTTCCTTTTTATTTGTGACATATTATATGTGTAGAAATAATTGAAACATTAGATTAATTACTGCTAATTAAAAAAATATTATTATCAAAAAATGTACATGATTAATTTTAAAATTAGTTTACTAAAATTCTTAAAATTTTATTAATGAAACATGCTATCCATACGCCTTTCGCTCAAAACTGTCATTTAGATATCTTCCTTGCTAAATTATTTTTATTTTTATAAATAAATAAAACGTTGAATTTTCTATTATTAATATTCTATTATTACTTGTGCTTTATTTATGGGTGTTTTATTTCAAATATAATAGGTAAAATATCTTGAAAAATATAAAAGATATGGAAAAATATTTCAGACAAAAGTTTTATAACTTCGATAACAATATCAATTTCGTTGTAAATAGCGCCACTTTCGAGATTTTTTATGATCTTTATAAAGAACAAATGGAAAAATTAATTTCCAATTTCCACTATGTGGAAAGTATATGGGAAAACCTATGTGGGCTCTAATTGGGAAAAACTATGTGGGAAGTGTATGGGAAAAACTATATGGGAAGTATATGGGAAAAACTATGTGGGAAAGATATGGGAAAAACTATGTGGGAAGTGTATGGGAAAAACTATGTGGGAAATATATGGGCAAAACTATGTGGGCTCTAGATGGGAAAAACTATATGGGAAGTATATGGGAAAAATTATGTGGGAAGTAGATGGGAAAAACTATGTGGGCTCTAAATGGAAAAAACTATGTGGGCTCTAAATGGAAAAACTTTAAAAAATTAAAATAGTTTGTTTATTTCTTCTTTTTTTCTGGTAAGAAATTTTTGGATATGACATTATAGAACAAGATATGTTGTTTTTTTTTATTAATCTTGTAATACAAGAGTAATACAAGAGTTTATACAGATAAACTTGTATAGTTATGCATAAAGCATAACTATAACATAAAGAAAATTATCTAATTGTATATCTAATTATATTTACGTATCTTTAACATAGATATGTAATTGGATAATTCTTTTTTATACGTATAGTTATGTTATGAAAATTTGTTTCTGGATCAGCTCTTGTATGTACTTTCCAATAGTGATTAAAACAATTTTTTGTTCTTTTTGCCAAAAATAGTTTACGTCAGAGAGAAGTCTGAGAGCGGCCATTCCGACTTTTTGCGATTTATTTATTCATGTGTCATAAAATCGCATAACATGCATTTATAATTACAGCATTACGCACCCATGAATTATGGATGTAGCACGGACTCGCACCACATTCATTTTCAACATGACGATTTTATCGACATGTCGCAAAATGAACGTGATACGTAGTACCACGTGTAAAAATGGACGTTGGTGCGCTAGTGTACGAGGGTTTCGACCGTTCCACGAAAAAGGCTAGGATGGCGGCTCTCAGGCACAAAATATATGCTAAGAGAAATGAAAGCTCTGTATATAAGATGGGCAACGAAAGATGAGACACTGTCATGCTATAAAGAAACAAAATGTGCTCTTGCGCATGAAAATGAGGATGATGAAACAAATAGCCGGCCATATTAATCATATCAACCAATCAGTTTTTCTCGCGATATTCAAAATGTAGTATAAATAAGGAAAGGACAATTAATGAATTTATTTAATTGAGAACTACTATTGTAACTTTTATTATTAATAATTATTAAATTCTCTATTATCACATGTCATGTAGTCACAAATTTGTTTATTTTACTTGTATTATTTTCCAATATGGAAGGTGACTTGTTCCAATACCATATCTGCTCAGACCGGATCCAAATTGGATCTATCTGACGAGCATACCTTTAATCCTTACACCATGCTATATGTTGTGCCTGAGCGCGCGAACCTTAGCCATTACAATTGGTCAACTTTAATCGTCTATAATTTGAAAAGTATTATAGCTTCGACATTTTTGTATTTAAATTTTCGTCTCAAAATTACCCCAGGAACATGTCCTTAGACATGTCCTTAGAAGAGATAATAATACGATAATGGCGAGACACCCTCGACGTGTAATGCAGTGACCTGTCTTGCGAATGACTACAATGCAACGTTTTTTCGATTTACGTCGGTATCAATAATTCTTATATTTAAAATTGTCTTAAGTAAGCTTATATGATTATTTTATTAGTTGAAGTATAATCTTAAGACGATTTTAAATATAAAAACTGATGATGAATACCGTAAACTTCTTTTTATAAGAGTTTTTGTCATGTGAGATAATTTTAACTAATCATTAAATTCTTCGCCTTAAAAATTATAAGAAGTGATATTTGTTTTACTTTTTTTATAACAAAATCTTTTTGTATTATTTTTTTCGTATAAGAAACCATTTTTCAATACACAATCAAAGAATATCAAAGTGTTTTTTTGACTGGAAATTACTTTTTATTGTTAATTTCTTATTTAATTCCTTATTCCTTATTTCTTATTCTCATTTATCATATTTTAGTCCTTTTAGTCAAAAATACAAATGATTTCAGAACTTTTAAGAACAGCTCCAAATTTTCTATCTTCTTGTTAGTCTCCCAATAGAATTTCAAATCAAGAAATATAAACGGCGGTTGAAGAAACTTTCTCCATCAGACCCAAATGCTTGGTGAAAGTGTTTCTTTTACGCACCTGAACATGCAGAACTGGATATCCATTTCTCTGTTGGAATTACTCGAACGAAATTGTGTGTGTGTGTGTGTGTGTGTGTGTGTGTGTGTGTGTGTGTGTGTGTGTGTGTGTGTGTGTGTGTGTGTGTAACTTATAAATAGTATATAATCTTATATATATATATATATATATATACTGAGAAAAAATGCTGTTGAATTAACAGCATAGTTTAATTGGAAATAATTTTGTTAATTTAATGACATTATTAATGAAACAGTATATCTCTTATATGCTCTTGTTTTGTTAATCAAGATCTTCGTTTCATTAATAATGTCATTGAATTAACAAAATTATTTCCAATTAGACTAATGCTGTAGATTCAACAGCATTTTTTTCTCAGTGTATATAATATTAGAGACTTTAAAGGTATTTTATTGAGTATCTTATAAATCGTCGTTTTATAAATTATTTTGCCGAATTATTTTAATTCAAAGATTTTTATAAAAAAAATGTATTGCTAATTTTTGTTTAATGTTAAGCTATCCAAACTAAAAATAAAAATAGAAAATCACATTGCACAAAATATATAGAATATTACTATATTAGAATGATATTATATTATAATATTATTATCGTATTAAATTACAATTTTGCAATATTATTAATTTTTCATTGTATTTATATTAATATTTTATTTAATAATATTGTAGATGATATTTTATGTTTTATATTAGAAATTGTCTTTAGTATCTTTGTAAAAGTATCTTTAAAAATGAAAATTTTATATGTGAAAATAAAAGATAAGAAACTAAAGATTTAATTGTCATAAAGATATTAACTGATAAAAACCATAATTAATAGGCAATGATTTAAATTAAGCTACGTTATTAATTTATTTTATCGAAAGAAAAGAAAAGGAGTTAGTATTTTTCTTTCAGAATACACAACATCTATTGTCGATATTATGAGAATAAATTAAACAAAACCTGTCAATGATGAGTTTCTTCGTAGGTGAAGAACTATACGACTTTCAATCTCATTTTCTCATTGAATTCAATGCACTGTTTGGCAGTCGATTTATTGAAATTTTATGGAAGTGGATCAAACTTTCTTTCGTCATGCGCAGCGAAGATCTTTTCACCGGTAAACGATAGTGAAATAATATGAATATGTACAAAATTGCTTCTAAATAATAATATATAGTTGCATATTATAATTGTACATATTAATAATAAATTATTTCATTAAATAATTGGTCTTTATTTATATCTATTATAATGATATTAGATTATATGATAATTATATGTTTTTAATTGTAGTGACTTTGAATTCATAATCAACATTGAATAAATAATGTGTTATGAATTTGGCTTTCATTAAAATGTGTAGAAAAAATATATAAATAAATACATATATATATTTTTTTAATAACTTTATTTATAGAGTTATATATATATATATGTACATAATAAGAGAGTTTTATATATATATATATATATATATATATATATATATATATTATTAATAAATTTGGAATTAAGTTATTAATAATGGAATCATTTTTATACTTTTTATTTTTGACATTTCTATATTCTTATTTTTTCTTATTTTCTATACATTTTTATATTCTTTTTTAAATATTACACATCTAACTGTTTAAATATAATTATAATTAATTTTATTATAATTCTAGTAACCCAAAATAGATCATATGACTGATTCAGTAAATAAATTCAATAATAAAATTATTCATTTTCAGAATGATTAACTTACTGCAATTGGAAATGTTATTAGCAAATTAATAAGTAAATGTGTATCAAAATAGAACATTGTCATTATTTTTCTTATAAACTTTATAAGACATTTGCAATCTATATCTTTGTTTGATATATTTCTATTTTCAAGATATTAGAACATTTTTTAATACTTTACATTTTTATATATTTGCTTTTTAAATCAGATATTTGCTATTTAAACTTTTTATTTTCTAAAATAAAATTTTGAAAAAATATAATATTGTTGGATGCTTATCTAAAAATTGTATTATTAATACAAATTTTGAAAAAATAAGGTAATTTGCATTTGTATAAGACAATTTGCAAATTTTAATTAATATCATTTGGTCCACCAGTGCACTTACAAACGATCATATATATATATATATATATATATATATATATATATATATATATTGTACTAATTAAAATTCAATAAAATTGTAACGAAATCAAAGAACGAATCTGTGTAACAAGTGTAACAAAGAAATATTATATTACAGCATTTTACAAATGCGGAAGTAAAAGCTGTCGGGCGGGGCAGTGAGAAAGTTACGTCGTCCAACCGATGTATGAAATTTTAATTGGAACGTAACGCTTGAACGAAAATATGTTGCTTTTAAGTGACAAATTTTACATAGCTACAAACAAGAAAAAGATTAATCCGTTTATATAATAAACGCGAAAATCTGGTCTATTTGCAGAAGTCTAAGATATCTTTGAAGTAATTCTAAATTTAAATAATTGAGCAAATTTTAAAATTAGATTGGAAGAATATTTCTCCTTAAAAGATATCAAAAAGATGTTAGTAGTTTTCATTTAAGTTTTAGAAGTAAAAAGTTCCAATTAATGTTCTTTTGTATTTTAAGTAGAATCTAATTTAACAAAATCTTAATAATTCAAATATTAAATTTTCAAATAATTAATTTCTAATGAATTAAGCAATAAATAAAAACTTTTAATTAGTTATTATTGTATAATATATTTATCAGTTTTATAAAAAAATTTTATATTTAATTAAATAATGTTGGTCGTTGATTACCTAATACTGAGAATTGTTTTGTTGAGAATTTTTTGTTGAATATTTTAATCAATAGAATGAAAATGTTTTATTTATAAAAGAATTTAGTGCATATTTAATTCAGTATAAGCAAAGAATCTACATAACATAATTTATATCTATCATACATATCATTTATAATTTATAATATTATTTCCTTACTTTAACTTTTGGCCACATACTGATAATGAATAGAATGACTGAAACAATAAATTTCTTTATACATGCATAGTATTTTTGTTCAGTTAAAAAATCTTCACTTTGATTATTAATGACTTTTAAAAGTTAGATAAATTATATATACATAACTAAAAACTTTTCAAATTATCCTTTCTCAAGGAATCTTATGCCTAATTATACTTTTGTGAATTTATATATGTTTCTCTCTTTTATAACTTATACATGTTATATTACTGTTTGGTTTTAAAATGCAATATTTTAGTGAAAGCTGCAACTATAAACATATTTTTATAAATTTATAATCTTAGCTAGGATGATATTTTTGCAATATTTCATAATAAACTTTCTTATAAACTTGTTATATACAATGTATTATGCACAAATCGGTTATTATATTTATTTATTAAAGAATGTTTATAAAATTTTTTAACATTAATATAAAGTCATGAAAATATCATGATATCTTTATTCTATCAACTGTTTCTATGTTGAATGTTGATGGCTCTCTAGTCTATTATCATTATATACGCAACATTTCAAACAATTTAATAAAAATTACAAGGATCTAGTATTTTTTGCCTATTATAATATTAACAAAATTGTTTGTAATATTTTGATAATTGAGCCGAATTCACTTAATAATATATATCTGAATTCTTTTGCTTAGAATGATCTCTACAACATTTTCGTCAATTTGTTTGCAAAATATTCTGTACGTATTATGCGATTTTTATCTTTTAAGGATATATTATTACATTTATTATTATCACTAAGCATGTATTACGTTATTATTACTTTTGTAAAAATAAAAATAAAATTTTTATTAGACTAAAACATTGAGTACTTAACGCATTTCATTATGAAAAATTAAAAATAAAATTGACAAGGAGATTAAAAATCAATAAAACGAGTTTGATAAATTAATGAATTATCATGTAAAATAATATAATCGTGAAATTTATAAATAAATGTTTAAAAATTATTTATATCGAATAAATTTCATATAATTTATTTATATTAAATAAAATTATTTGTATTTGTATTCTTAGTATTTGTTTAGTCTTATATTCATAATGTATAAATTATATCTAAATTGTATGTAAATCATTTTATTTATAAACTTTAATATATTCATAATAATATATAAATTATTAATTGATATATTATTAATTGATTGGTGTGTACACACACACACACACACACACACACACACACACACACACACATACACCAACCAATATGAAGATCTGATAATCATGTCATCACTCAACTTGAACATTTGCATATAGATATACAGCTGATCTCACTACTTGTAATTCATTACTGTATTTAGCTGCGAATCACTACCATCTCTCTTCATAATGTGCTACTTTTTGTTCCCCACACGAGCAATTAAAACACTTATTAACTGTTTATTATAAATGAGATATATTTATAGATAGTTAAAAATTTTGCAAAAATTACAGTAGTTCTATAAATAAGGTTTCAAGGCTATACGTTGTGCTCAATTATTAAAAAAGATATATTTATATATTAATAAGACATTTTTACATTTTAACTTTGGAAATTAGCATGGTACGTTTCATACCTATAATATTTTTATTTTCCCTATTTGTATGCT
This sequence comes from Pogonomyrmex barbatus, assembly GCF_055798465.1. Lineage (NCBI taxonomy): Eukaryota > Metazoa > Arthropoda > Insecta > Hymenoptera > Formicidae > Pogonomyrmex > Pogonomyrmex barbatus. The sequence continues at coordinate 1,685,884 of NW_028297111.1, read as the reverse complement.
ATTTCTAAAATAATAATGTCAATTTTTATTCAAAAAATATATCTGCAATAAATATATTTGATTAAAACGAATTATATTTTTTTTATATGTATTAGAGAGATATGCATTTTAAAAAGGAATATACAATTAGAATTAACAAAAATATTAATTTATTTTTATTTAAAAAATAATTTCTTTTGTCTTCTATATAAGCTAATTAAAACAATTTTTAGAACATTTTAAAGTAGAAGTCAAATACATAAATTTTTGAAGAACTTTTTATAAAATTACATTATTTAATTTTTATGTTTTTCGGAAATTCTTAAACAGATTTCCATAATTTTTTTTAGAAATAAATGCAATCTTTAAAAATTAATGAATTATAATTTAATTGAATGCGATTTTAGAAAATCATAATTTATCAAAAATTACAAGTAATCAAAATTGCAAAAAAATTTATTTCTTTTATATTTTAATTAAATTCAAGAAAAAGTTTTTAAGAAAAAACATAGATTAAAACGTGACCAAATATATGCCAAAATGAATAAAAAAGAAAAATAAATCGAATATATGAACCTAATGAAAAAAGAAATGTAAAGATATGTAGTTTTTCTCTATGATTTCGTAATTATGTATTTCCATTTAATTATATATTTCCCTCTTCTGATTGAATGTGTAATAAGATGTTGCAAAGCAAAAGCCATTTTATCTATTTATCTGTAGTTGGATGGTTAAATAGTGGAAAGTGAAGGATAAAAGAACTGACAAGAAAAGGCGTGATTTGCTTTCTGCTAACGAATCCGTGAATCTTCTGGAACGATCAACACATCAGATTAATAACATTTTATGCTAAATTATGTATTTTGCATTTTATCGTATATTTGCGTTTTAATGTGATCTTGATTTTATACACTATGAAATATATCAAAAGATCTTATTTCCTCAACAATCTACAATTCTACTTTCTTTAAAATTGTATTGCAAAATATGCAATTTTGTGATTTCACGAAAGAAAAAAAAATAAGTCAGTACATCTTATCTTGTTTCTTACGATTCTTCTTTTTTCCTTTTTCAATTTTAAACATAAAAGATTAATCTTTTAAGAATAATAATATAAATAAAAGAAAGCAAAATTTTTTTAATAATGTAAAAAAATATAAAAATTAAAATTTGTATAAAACTTTGTATAAAACTTATATAAAACTTTGTAACTTTAATTATAATTTAAAAACATCTTGTTTCTAATTATAAAAATATTATTTTTTAATTATTTTAAAATATATAATAAAATTTTTTAATATCTTAATAATTCTCTCAAGTCTTAAAAAGTCTTAAAAAGTAGAAAATTTACGATAGAATATTTTATTAAGTATTATTTATAAGAAACTTTTTTATATTTTACTTTTATATATTGTTTTTATATATTGCAGAAATTGTTTTATTATTATTTTATTTCCTTAAATGTGTTTTCTATATTTTACAAATGAGAAAACAGTTTATTAAAATAATGAATACTTAAATTGAAATAAATATACTTAATTCAATTCAAAACATTAATGTGGTATATTCTTAATTAATTATTTGATATTTCTTGATTAATCATTTTGTTATTAAGTTTAAAAATAAATTTAAAAAATAGTTGTTCGAGTTTGCATATAAGCTGGCTTTTTATGATAATTTTCTATCCGTTACTATACTCAAATATTATTAATCCATTTGCATAGAAATAGGCGTAATTATAAATTTATTATATCATTAACAAATTCAGCTTTGCTAGAAGACTTCCAAATAGATGCATCCTGCTATAGATGCAAAAGTACGATGATGCAGACTCCCACTACCTTGAAGAGAACTGAATCCATTTCATCTGGTGGAGGCAACTTTCAGTAGGATACGCTATATAAGAGAGTGACATGTCGGTTGGCCGAGATAAAACACGCGTGTGTTGTTGATCTTTCGCAGTATTTTGCCTTATCTTATTGAACTACTTTATTAATTTCATCAGTGACAGGTAAGTGAATCTTAAATTAGTAAAACTTCAATATTAATAAAGTATACTTTATTAGTGACAAAATTGTGTGTACGTGTGTGTGTGTGTGTGTGTGTGTGTGTGTGTGTGTGTGTGTGTGTGCGTGCGTGCGTGCGTGCGTGTGTGTACGTGCGTGTGTGTGCGTACGCGCGCGCGCGCGCGCGCGTGTGCGCGTGTGTGTGTATGTGTGTGTGTGTGGAGTGTGAAAATTATTATATAGTTCTTGTATAACTATGAATTATTATATTGTATTGTATTAAACACACTATTTATTTTAAGTAATGAAATTAAAAGAAATATTGACTCATAAGAGAAAAACATAGAGAATGTTGTATGGCATAAATAATATTGGCAATATGACAATATTATTAACGAAAGAAATGTTTTTCTCTAGTGAGTTAATATTTTACACAATTTAATATTAATTTTTCAATTTATTATAATGTTTAATGAGATAATATTCTTTTGTAAAATAACTTTTTCTAAAATAGGAATAGATGGAGCATTTAATCTCAAATTGTAACTCCAAATATGAAGATAAACTTAGTAACTGTTAATGCAAATATTATTCATACAAATTTCTATTTGTTTACACATATATTTATACAAATTTATTTTTACCGTAGATCCTTTCAATAGACAATTTATTATAATATATGAAATACTATATATCAAAAAAATTTATAAATTTTATATCTATTCATGTATTTGTTATACATATATATTATACTTATATTATATTTATTAAATAAATATTTATTTCATAATAATTTCTTATTTAGTTTTATCAAACATAAAACAAGTATAAAAAAACAAAGAACAATCTAACATAGAAGGAATACAATGATATATAATCAGTTTATGAAATCTTTCCATTCTGTACATATCATAAAGTACAGCAAATTTTAGTTATTTATGGAAAACATGAATTTATATACCTTTTTACATTTTGAATGCATTATTTATAATTTTCAACAAAAGTTGATACATTTGAATTCAATAATATAAAAAATATTTTATTGCTTTATTTTATGAAAATTTGTCTATCTTTGAATTATCATATTGAGTTTAATATTTTGAATCTTGAAATTTTGGATTAAATAAACATAAAAATCTTTTATAACAAATGTTTCTAAAAGATTATGATTTTTGTAAATCAGTATTATATCGCACACAAAAAGTCATAATAAAATATTTTGTATTTTAATAACCAATATAATAGAATATAATATGTTTTGTTTAAATGAAAGCTATAAAATTTTAAAAATTAACTTCTTTTTCATTATTTAAATGTTAACTGTATTTTTATTTAATTCTATTTATATTTATCTTTTTATTAATATTTAACGTATTAAAATTACTAAAATATAATTTCTATTACAATAATCTTTGCAATAAAAAAGTGAATAATTTTTAAGTTACTAATTTCAAATTTTTAATTATTGGTTTTCAAATTATTTTCTTTATAAAATGTTAACTATATTTTTAATTATTTCAAATAATGAATGTTAATACTTGATTAACATCTGAAAATATGATCGGTATGCGGTAAGATTATCGATTTTGCTTTCGAAATAAATGTGTCTTAAATACTTAACTTCCTTGTCTCGCAAATGATTTCGCAGTACACCTAACCGGTTCTTATTGGTTGCTTATCAGGCACGTGTCATAATTCTTGTTCTATCGTGCGTGACCGAGTTAATTTTATGAAATTTTTAATGGAGTTAGCGAGTTCCTGTGATCTCTTGACATATGAGTTTCGACTTGAAACAATGTTGCTGCCTTAGAGAAAGTACTTCTGTAACACACCATTGCACACGTTCGAATTCATTTTTCTTCCCGTTTTCAATCGCATATTTGCAGATTAACGTAACGCATTATAATAAAATATTGCTTATATTATAACTTAGTTGTGAAAAGTGTGTGAAATGAAATAATATCAAAATTATAATATAATAGTCAATAGATAAATAATAAATAGATATAAATAAATATCAAGGTTTTTGAAATATAAATCGATAAGTAAATAACTGAGAAACTGAAAAAACTCAACAGCATTAGTCTAATTGGAAATAATTTTGTTAATTCAATGACATTATTAATGAAACGAAGATCTTGATTATTAAAACAAGAGCATGATATACTGTTTCATTAATAATGTCATTGAATTACCAAAATTATTTCCAATTTAAACTATGCTATTGATTCAACAGCATTTTTTTCTCAGTGTATAATTAATAATCGATATTAGATTAAATATATAAACATATACAGAGTGTTCTGCGAGACTTCTGCCACCATTCGTTTCATAAAAAAACAGATGGGACCGAGATGAATATAAAAGTCCTATGTCATTTTGTGATATTTGCAATAATAATCGAGATATTAATTATTAAAAATCATGTATTAGCCTGGCGATCATCGTTGATAAGCGCGTGAGAAATTGTTACTTCAAGCGGCTCATTCATAATTATTGCCGTAATACAGAAGATCGAGAATAGAAAAAAAACCTGCATTATCAATGATTTTTCAGAAAAATAAATTTTGCGACACTCAGTGTCGCGGCGCGCTCGGTTAAAGAGAGTCTTAAATAACAATAAATTATGAACTAATGTTATGAATTAATCGAAGATTGAACATTAAATCTACAACGAACGATCGAATATACAAAAATTATATCACAAATAGATTAGAAATATAAAAAAATAACGATGAAGGTAACTATTACATTAATTATTATTACTGAAAAAATGTAACTATATTAGCGTTACAAAATTACTAAATAAAGTAACGTTTGTTAGCAAAAAAAATAACTGTAATGATAAAAACATTAGAAGTAATGCGTTATTTCCCAACCGTAGTACTATACTATAGCTATTTTTCATAGCTAACTAACCAAATGACTATCTTTTTTTCCATTATGCAATATTCCCTTTATACGTATAATACAGTTATCGCGAGAAAAACATTCTTCAGCGCTCCCCCTCTCTTTCTTCCTCCTCTCTTTTTCTCTCCCTTTTCCTTTCCCTCTTCCTTTCCCTCCTTCGTGTATGCGTGCGTGTGTGGGCGTGTGCGTGCGTGTGTGTGTGTGTGTGTGTGTGTGTGTGTGTGTGGTGTGTGTGTGTAAATTTCATTAAAAAGATAATGATACATCGTTAACAAAGATCATATCTGCAGTAATAATCATTCATACGGTCAGCTCGATGGAGAAAGTTTCCGTAATTTTTCTAATAATAAAATAAAATTGGAGAAACCAATCCAACAGATAAAAACGATTAACTAGAATTAACTAGATCAGCTAGATCGTTGAACCGCGATTATTCGTGACGATCGAATTTAAGAAGAATTTAAATACACAGATTTCTAGATTAAATATAGATTTAAGATTAAATATACGGGATGTCTGATTTGAAACGATTTACAACGATCGTGTACAAGTAGAGCGATTCGAACTGAGCAAAAGTGTCTCCCTTTTTTCCAATGTTCTTAATTAATGAGTTATTAATTAATGACTTATTAATGAGTTAATCATTAAAAATCGTCAAATGAGCGCATATCCGTCTAGCCCATCGACAAATGCAAGCGTGAGATGAGGTACAACCGCCCAACATTACGTCCGTTTCGTGATTGATAAGAGCACGACGAAATATTTAGAGGTGAAGTCTATAAATGACAAAACATCTGCTTATAATTATAACATCTGCTTAAATCTTCAAATATTTCATCGCGTTCCTAAAAAGCGCGCATAATGTTAGGCGGTCACATCTCGGTGTTTTGGCACTTACCAATGAATAGATACATACACTTATTCGGTAATTTTTAATAATTAATAACTCATTACCAATTGCAAAAATTGCAAAACGTGACAAAGGATTTTTCTGCTCAGTTTGACCCGCTTTACCTGGTGTCTGATTTCTAATGATACACAAGCGGTGTACAATTAGAAATCGAACGCTCCGTATACTTACTTTAAAAAAAAAATTACAATTGACAATATACAAGTACTTTCTTTATATTAAACGATTTCTCGTATTATTTTATGCATAAATTATTAAGGTACGGTTATAAAAAATTAAATAGTTTTTGAAATATTTCATATCAAAATATATTAAAATGATGTATAAAATATCTATTCAATTGTTAATTCTTTGATAATTGTATCTTAATATCTTTATATTCAGAATGATTAAAGGAGGCATATTACATAACAAAAATGATTATATTTAATGATTACATTTAAAAAAATGATAACCATAAAAAATATTAACAGTAACTTTATTTGCGAATGAATTAGTATCATAATTATATGACCCTATCGACGAAAGCCTACAACTCTTATATGAAACATTTTTTTCGGAAATGCTTATTTTCCGAAATATTATACTTTTTATTTATCCTTCATTTGAAATTAAATGCATCTTATTTTCATTAAATAGATCTTATTTTTATAATCGTGTGTTACGTCTTTTGATCATCTCTTTATTAATTTTTTTATCTTTCTTGTTTAATTGTAGATATTCGATATTTAATTAAATTAATTCGAATTAAGTATTCTCTAAAATAAAAAAATGCGGATTAAATAAAACTTACAATTTTATCAGCACATAAAAACACTTGTATATAGAGTAGACTTATATGTAAAACGGATACGTCATCCGAAAGTGACTTCATGGCAAAAAGAAATTCGCTGAATAATCATGCGATCAGTAGTAAAGTTGAATAGAAGAATCGATTTTGATCATACAAAAAGTAAGTGCAAGGAAAGCGTGTTACTTTCTATGTAAGCAAAACTCGGACAGCGGTTTCACAATCACTTAAAGCCATTTCGGTCATAATGATGACGTGCTCAATGAGTTCAATTGCTTTCCATAATAATTGCCGAACGTGACATGTAGCATGCATACACTTGGAAAGTTAGTTTCTAATTGCTTTAGTACCAAAATTGAAACAGGGGACAATAATATAAATGACATCAAGAATTTTTGTTCGGTCAATGAATGTTTAGTATTAACAAGTTTCTTAAAATCTTATATACATTTCCTAATATCAAGGTCTTAAAACTTTTAATTTCTAGAATTTGAAAAAATTTTATATATTTTTACATTTCTTTATATATCTTTAAATATATTCTGATATGAAATGTCTTGAATTTAATTTATTTATGCAATGTGAAGATTTTTTTATTTTTCTAAACGGAAAAGTCATACTTAAATGCATAAAAATTTTCAAATTTGTATGCTATAAATAAAAAAATAAAATAGTAAGATTGTTAATTATTTTTGAAATATTAATTGATAAACAGAAATATAAAACATGTGTAAATAATAAAATATTTCTTTATGTTTGTAATCGACGCAATATGATGTATAAATCTTTTAGTTCATCACAATTTAGACAATCAAATTATATTTTATATAATTTACATTTGGAAGAAAACTTATTATTTTACTTTAAATTATAATGAAAGTAAAAAGATTGACTCGAAAATACAAATAGCATAATTTAATGATTTTTTATAAATTTATTTACTAAAACAAATTATTTTAATATTTCTTATTTCCTATATTATTTATTGCTAATAATTGATTTATTTTTATATCATAATTCTGTTACAATATTCTTTGATGCGACATTTCTTATATTTGATAATAATAATTGTTGTAATAATTATATTTATCATAATAATTGACCATAATAATAATAATTTACCACGATATTAAATATTATATATACAGCCATAAATAAACTTAACTACTTAACAGCAATAGGCTAATAAGTAATTATAGCAATATATAAATGTAGTAAATGTGAACGTGTAATACGCGTATGCATAAATCAGATTTTACATAATAGTTTATTATGTAATATCTCAAAATATTTATTTTTGAATATAATATGGTAATTCGAATCGAAGGCAAATATTACTTTATTAATATTTATCTTCGATTATAATTCTTTAGTTTTTTGCAAATCATTTTTTTCAAATCCTCTTTCACATAAGATAAACTAGGAAGGTTTGATTTCCAATTATCGATTTTTTAAATAGCTTTGAATTGTTGCGTCATAGTCCGTTAAAAATAACGCAACATAAGCAATTAATTCTGAATTTGTACGTATAAATTCAATAAAAAAGAAAAATTATTACATTTCTAAAATCGAGTTCGCCAAATAATTGCTTCCTCTGTTCTATTACTTAAAATTTTGAATCTTTTTCATAATTGATTGTAGCATTTACTTAAATTATTTAAAATATTATTTAATAATTTTCTTGATGTGCTAAATTATGAGCATTATTTTTCGTATTTTACAGGATGTATTGGGTATTTCTGTTGGGGCTGTTTGGTTATGCTATTGCGGCGCAGAATTCTTATGATTTAGAAACTAGAGCTGTTTCATTTCCCGGAAAACCAAGTAGCTTAGGACCACTTTATTCGCCTGGCTTAAGTTCAGCACAAGGATTTCGTGATAATAGTTACGAGGATAATGCAGTGACACCCACCCCGTCATCAGCACCAATTTTTAGAAATCCTAATCAACAACCGGTTAGTTTTAAAATTATATATATAATTATCACATTTAAATATATATTATTTTTGTTTTTATATTCATTAAGTTATTTATTTATCTCTTATATGTGTAGACCTTAGTAAAATTAACTGCTTCCGAATAGGATTATAAATATTCGCTTAAACATAATAACCGCAAATCATTATTGAATTGTTTAACTTTAAAATGCGCGCGCGCACGTCTGTGTGTGTGTGTGTGTGTGTGTGTGTATGTGTGTGTGTGTGTGTGTGTGTGTGTGTGTGTGTGAGTAGTGCTTATACATCTCACTTTACAAAAAACTTAAAAATAACTTAAAGATAGTTTATGTCCATTTTTATTGATAAGAGAAGCATCAATTTGATTCTTTTTGAAATGTGTTGAATACAAAAATTTAAGAGACACATATTTTTTATACGATTGCTTTGAATTTTTAGATTTGAAATATTTTAATCCGACCGAATTTTGTTATAAACAAATATTACATAAAAATACAGTAGATATATTAGATATTATTAGAAGAAAAATTTTAGACAAAAATAGTAATAATATTCTTTGTAATTGCATATTTAGATTTTCGAAAAAAATTAAAAATTTTTTATTATTCTTTCTTCCCAATTTTTATATGTTAAGTATATCACCAAAATGTAACTTCTCCACAAAACTTAGCTTTAATATAAGCGACAAAGTTAGTATGTAAAAATCTATAATTATTAACTATAATGTTGACCATCTATTTTTAAAATAGAAATATATTATATAATACAAAAATAGAAATATATACCAAACGAATGATAATATTTCAATAACAAGTTATCACGAGTTATTTTCAGTAGTAAAAAAAGAAGCAATTTCACCATTATATGTATATTATGTATGTTACATATGTTTATATTGCAGTTGTACCGAAAGCCAACGGTGACACCAATAGACACTCGCGATTATCTTCAACAGACAGCTATCCGCGTTAGTTCTCCACCGCGTGCTTCCGCTCGGGGACAGTCTCAAGTTGGTCCCAATGGACCGACTCAAGAAGAACTCGAAGAAGAAAAGGAGGAGCCCGATCGTCTCAGTCTTCTTCTACCCCAAAGTAGATTCGATTGTGTCAACAAGCAAACTGGTTATTATGCTGATGAAGATCTCAACTGTGAGGTCTTTCATTATTGTCAAGACAATGCTAAACATTCATGGATCTGTCCCGAAGGTTTCACTTTTCACCAGGTCAGTAAAGTAATTGAATATAGACATTCTTTCCTTTCATTCTTTGTTCGGATAGCCAAATGCTGTGAGGTTACCACGTAACGGTCGTTAAACTAGTTTTGACAAACTCGAGACAAAATAAGACAGACATTATGTTTGTAATATTGAATTTTAATTCTAACAATAGCAAATTGATAACAACATATTAATACCAATTTGTAACTCGTAATAAAATGATAAAATGATTTGTGCAACGTAGTAACCTGTGTTATAAATTTCTCATAAATAACAGCACATTAACTATAAATGCCATTCATAACTAACAATACATTGATAGCAATATGATAATAATATATATTAATGATTCAGAAGAATACTTATTTTGCAACTGTTTGAAGTTTTTTATATTAATATTGGATACTTTTATATCTAGAGAGATAACTTAATAATCTCAATATAGAAAACTACTAACAATTATAAAATAAATATTCTGCTGAACGTGATTGACTGAATGTCAATCATATAATATGTTAACGTAGAATATTAGTCATATAAATAAAACAGTACTTGTACAAACGTAATTAAAAGATATTCTATTTCATTGTAGGTACATTTAATCTGCATGCCGCCCAGCGGCGACATTAGCTGTAAGAAGAGCTCGGAATATCATTTTGTCAATGAATATTTGTATAAGCCACTGAATCTTCAAGAAGCCGAGACTAAACCCAATGTCACTTTAAGATACAGTGAAAGGTATTATCCCGCTGATATTTATACAGACGAAAGGGAAGTCGGCGATTATCAGATAACTCCTACGTCTGCTCCAGTGCGTCGACCTGCTCCACAGGTATGATCATTAATTTTTAATTTTAATAATTACTTCAGAAGTTATAATTAGAAGTTGTAAACTAGAAGCTACAATCATCTCGTAATTTCTCTCGCAATTTATCGTAATTTTAAAATCTTTGAATTTTGTTATCTTTGAATTTTGTTATTAAGAATTTTTTAATAGATTTTTTTTAATAGATCAGTTTTATAATTGTTTGTATCGTTTTTGTAATGTAAGATGTAACAATATTCTTGGCAACATGACGTAACGATGTCTCCCAAGTATCATTTCCCGAGCGTTCCCGACCGAGCTCTTCGTCGAAATGAGCGCAAAGGGAAATGCATCAAATTAGAGAACACTCGCCCTGCCAAAAGTCCACACCATAAACTTTTATAAATATTCGCACCGGAACAATACGTCGTTTTGTATCTTACATCGCCGTATATCTTCCCATTTTCACTCATCCTGCTCTTAAATCTTATCCTCTATCCTATTTGTGTCCGTATCTCTCTCTCTCTCTCCGACCGCCGCACAGTGGGATCAAATGAGGAATCGTGTTTCGTAATTGTCTAGAGCTCATAAATCTTGACCGATTTTAATATTTTTTTCTTTTAAATTAAAGCTTATTTAATTCCGCACAAAGTTAAGGAAGCCAATTTTTCAATTGTACTTTTGTTTCAAAATGGCGAGTAAAAAAGCAGAAATCGTATTTTATAATTGTTTACAGCCTTCAAATCTTGAGTGAAACGAAAATACACAAATTAAAAAATCGGCTTCTATAACTTTGTACGGAATTGAATAAGCTTTAATTAAAAAAAAAAAAAAAGTTAAGAATCAATTAAGATTTGAAAGCTGTAGACAATTATGAAAATTAAAAAATTAATATCGAGTCATCTCTTACTTATGTGATGTCTCGTTAAGGATATTAAAAAAAAAAATTAAAAATTCATCTTTTGTATTGGATTTCATCATTAAAGATTGCATATATGCTTAGAATTGTTATGGTATTTGATTTGTGTATTTTGATATTGATTCATATTATGTTCTCAGACACTATTTTAAAATCGATTATTTTATGATGTTGTTTATGTATCATAATTGAAACTCGTCTCCTTTCCTTTTGGTGATTTAGGACGCCATTAAATATGTGTAAATATAATTATTTATGATTTCTGTGCCATTTCTATTTTTCTTAATCTCGATCAAAGCCACAATATCTTTGTTAGGATTATTTAGTTCTTAGGTAATTTCTTCCACCTTTCCTCCAATTCTCAATACGTGCCAATATTCATGATCCTTTTTCGCATTTTGTTTATCAATCCATTCGAAATTCCGAAGCATTTATGTAGGAGCTAGAGATAGTATTGTAATAGATTATGTGAGCGAGAAAATAAGTGAAAATTAGGAAAATTCTAAGATAGGCGAAAGAGTGGGTTTAGATTAGGGACAAAACCCTGAAGGTAAAGACAGAAGAGGACAAAGGAAGAGGAAGGAGAGAAGAGGAAAGGAACAAGACAAGAATAGAGAAGAGGAAAATCATTTATTGAGACAAAGAAGCAACAAGAAAGTTTACTGAAAGAAAAGAAGAATTATGTGAAACAGATGAGAAGGAGGAGGAAAAGGAAGATAAAATGGAAGGAATAACGGAAATAGTAATGTAAGGCAATGATATGAAAGAAGACTGGAAGGAATATGAAAATGATAAGGCACAGGTTTTAGCAAAATAGGAAATTTACAAGGAAAAAGAGAGAAATAGATCTACAGGAGATGGAGACAGGGAAAGATAAATAGAGAGAGATATATAGAAGAAAGGAAGAACATGGGAGGATTTAATTGTGAGAAAACAAAAAGAAAAGAAAAAGGAGGAGAAGGAGATAAAGAAATTAAGGAAGGAGGATGTAGTTTTTGGAATAACTAGGAAAAAAAGAGAGGAAGCAGAGCAGAAAATGGAATAAATATAGGAAAATGAAAGGAACGCAGCATGGAGCACTTAGAAGAAAAAGAGGTGAGACAAGAAGAAGATAGAGCGAAGGAGAAACAGGACAACGGGAAGAAAGGCAATGAGAAGAAATTAGGTAGTAAAGGGCGAGGTAAATAAAATATAAGGCAGCAGAAATAAAATAGAGAGGAATAGAATATATTTAAGAATGGTATATTTAGTTAGTTTAGTATAGGTAAAGTTTATTATTGTTATTACGATCAGTTTGTTTTTTGTATGTATATGTATATAGAAGTATCGCGAAGGTTTGAAGAATGAATGTGTTAAATATAATTGTAAATCAAGTCCCCTTCTATGGCTGTAAATGTTAGAAGTGTAAATAAATTCTATTCTATAATAGAGATTATTATGTTTCGTATGAACATTTTTTATAGAAAATGTCCAAAATGTTACGTTATAATTATAAGAGAATTATTCTGTTAACATGTCATATACATGTAAACTTGATAAATATTTTTCACAATATTTATAGAACATATTTTAATGTTTATTTATCTATTTATATCATTCATCTATTAATTCTTTGCACTCGGAAATTTGTTCAAATCATCTGCAATTCAAATGTATTTAGTCATAAAATAACAAGTAACATATTTCAAATAAAATAGTGTAACATTAGAAATAATTATTCTATTTAAATGATATTTAGAATAAAACATTATTGGTACATTTCTATAATTATTTACAGTCTTTCATGTTCCCTTAGAAGGGACATTCAAGTTATTCGCTACATTTATGATGTTCTCTTAAAGGGAACAGTCGAATACAAAAGATTGCCGCTCACACTTCCTATCCGTCCTACGGATCATATTTAATAATAATCATATTTAATAACTCGAAAATTGGAACAGTCTCTTGGTGGATTGATTGGATGGAACGATGCTGGGGATGCATCGTTATACATTTCTCAAATTTTTAAATATTAAAATATCTTGATATTTTTATTTTTAAATTTTGAAGTAAAACTTGAAATTCTACAATTTCTATATTTCTGACTAGAGCTTTTGCTACAAAATTAAATCAAAGTTATTTTCTAAGTTTTTAATATTTGATATTACACGATTTTATTTTTTTTTTTTAATTCACATATCGAATTTAAAATAAATATATGATCCTCTTTTAATGAACCGTATATTGACTTGTTAACGGTTAGGTCTTGTACAGGTCCTTGTGAATCCACAGCCAAGTTTGAACAGCATTTCCACATCAGCTCGTTTACAGCCTACAGGACTTCCACAATTTCGTTTCCCAGTAAATCAGGTATTCCGCAGTCCCGAAGAAGTCAACATCCCTCTTCAACATAGACGACCGCAATCGCAACAGCATCAAGTTCTCAGACGGTTTCCTCAAGTCCGACCTAATGAAGAGGATTATGAATAAAACTTTAGATATATGAATTCTTCAATTTACTCCAGTGACTCTATAACATGCTGGAACACTTATGAGAAGGTATTTATATGCTCAACAGGAATAAGATTGCGAGCGGAGATTGTTTTGTTAGTCTTGCATATACTACGCTGAAAATATTAGCTTACAAGCGAAAAGTTGTATTCATTTAAATAAGATTATGATGTGTGAGTACGTAGAATAATGATGTCATTAAACAATAAATTTTTATAACAGATATGACTGTATAATTAATCTATGTTAATATATAAGTGCCATAAATATGATCTATGATAATACATAGCACTTTCGTTTCATCAATGATATAATTACAGAAACATTGGGATAATATAGCGTAGTATATTGAAGAAACAAAGCCGCGCAATGTCCGCGTATGCTATCTGTTTTGGCTTGGCTGCTTTCACAATGGTAAGTGTTTCAATTTATTTAATAGACTCTATAATATATTAGAACACTTACCATTATGAAAACAACTTGAAAGCTGAGAGAGCTAAGAGAGAGCTGAGAGAAAAATAGTGTGCCGTTTGTTAGGGTTACCAGATCATTTGATCAAAAAAAGAAAACAGAGATGAGTTCAAAAATAACTTTGAGTACACCCAAGTATTATTTTATCCTTGTCACACTAACTCCTTACTAAATCCTTATCACACTAACTAATATGAATTTTATCCCATTGGTATCTTTCTTTGATTTCTATGTCTTATGTTACTATTCTGCCATGTTAATAAATAAAAAAGCAGAGAAATAAGAGTCCTATTTATGCTGTACTTATGATTTTGTGTTCTGCTACTATACATTCCCGTCTTGCTCAATTTCATCGACAGCATCTAACAATATAGCCTGCATGAGTGAATATGCGCAAACCTGCATTCCATTGTCCATACTGATTATACTGTGTTTTTGTTTAATTTTCGCTTAACATTCGATGAATAATAAGGGTAAAATAATACATCCAGTGTTTCTGAGTCCCAAGAGAGATCAATTAAGCGAAGAAGGAGGGATGATTCAAAGATCAAAGTTTTACATGTCTTTTTATTAATATAGAAATAATCTTACAAAACTTATTTATTTTTGTATCTGAAACATTTCATAAAATATAAAAAAAATTACACTTACATATATAATTTTATAATAACACTATTATAATCAATTTTATAATGACTCTTTAATGTCAAACACACACATAGGGCAAGTCTTCGAATCTATCACAAATCAGTAGCTGAAAAAAAAGAGACTTAATGTTAATTCTCTTGACATATATTCCTATTATATTCCTATTAAATTTGCTTGAATTGCATTAAGGCAAAGAAGAGTAGAAAGATTATGTTTTTAAGAAAAAAGGAAAAAAGATTAAAAGTATCTCTTTTTTCTGATTTAAGACTCGGCTCTCTTGCGGCGCAACATGGATTATGTGACATCAGAGGCGAGAAATAACATACAAAAAATTTCTTGCGCCGTGTATCTTTATTTTATACTTTTTCCTTAAAATCATGATACTTTCGTGTTCTTAAAACTTGTAAAGAATACCAGAAAGTAAAATATCTGTCCAATAGATCAGCGTAAAAGTGTAAAATAATTTTTGAAATAATAGTTATTGCTCAGCTATGAGAAACAATTAGATTCAGTCTGGTGATTTCTGAGAGCTGAGCAGTTTGTCATTATTTCAGGAATTATTTTACATTTTTACATTATATACGACAGATATCTTGCTTTATAGTATTTTTTACAAGTTTTAAGAATATGAAAATATCATGTTTTTGAAGAAGTACAAAATAAAGCTATATGGTGCAAGAAACTTCAATAGCTGCAGTAAGAGAAGCGAGCCTTAAGGAGTATATTCTTCAAAAGTTGTGTTTCAAAATTTATGTCAGCGTTGATAATATATAGTACACACGCATATAGTACATGTGAATTATAGATTTTCATACTGGGAATGAATTTTGGAACACATAAGACCGAGAAAGAGCGAGCGAGAGAGAGAGAGAGAGAGAGAGAGAGAGAGAGAGAGAGAGAGAGAGAGAGAGAGAGAGAGAGAGAGAGAGAGAGAGAGAGAGAGAGAGAGAAAATATCTGGACACTCTACTCTTTGTCTCTTCACATACATATTGTCCTCTTAATTTCCTAATAACTATAGATGAGTGTTGTGCTATCATAAATCATATTTACAGCACGTACATTAATGCACAGTTGTGCGATTAAATCTTCATTACAAAAATTTATTATTTACATGATATGATTATTCCATGCCTTCACACAATATATATAACATAATTTACAACCTATACAATCTTACTAAATAAATGCAATTTTTTTGTAAACTAACATTTTTAGCTCAGATAATATATGACTGAAAATGATTGGAAAAATAATCTATGTACAACTCAA
Organism: Pogonomyrmex barbatus; assembly: GCF_055798465.1. Lineage (NCBI taxonomy): Eukaryota > Metazoa > Arthropoda > Insecta > Hymenoptera > Formicidae > Pogonomyrmex > Pogonomyrmex barbatus. Next base: position 1,669,514 of record NW_028297111.1, on the reverse strand, counting down.
CTATTTTTCTTAACTCGTTCTTGAGCAAAATCCCTTCCTTGAAAGCATTCCAGTATGCTATAGAATACTAAGTTTATTCAATTCGTTCCTCCATAAAATTCCATAAAATTCATCAGTAATTTTTTATAGGTGTCCCTCAATGTATATTTGTAATATTTATTTTATAAAAAGATCTAAATGTATATCGGACATACCTGAATTATTTTATTAAATTATTAATATTCTTTTTATCATTATATTTTTATATATAAACTTATAACAATAGAGTAAAAAAGATAATGAAGATAACTAACTAAAGCAAAAGGGACAATTTTATACGTATATTTAAAAAAATGTTATTATTAATGTTTATTTGCGTATATCTTTTTATTTTATTACTAATTACTTCGTAAGTCGTAAATTTTTTGTCTTCAGCAAAAGTTTTTTATTCTGTAAATTTTATAAAATGTTCTCAGTAATATGTGTAATCGAGTGTAAGAAGAATTGGTGTTAAAAAATGAGAATAAATCTTATGATAATAAACACATTGTTTTTGATTAATATTTATAATTTATAATTAATATTTATAATATAAAAAATAATCGATTAATTGATAATTGATAATTGATAATTGATTAATGTTTTTTTGTAAAAAGATAATTTACAGTGCAATTATTTTGAATGTAATTTAATTACTGTAAATAAACCATCAATTCTAATTATATAAATATATATTAAGTTTGCGCCTATTTATAGTATAAATTAATATATATTAAGAAAGATAATCAATAAATATACGTACGTATAAATTATTATACGCACGCACACCCTCCCCCTCCCCCCGTTCTTGTGATTAAGTTATAATAAACTTAAAACTATTCTTAGGACGAATCTTAAACAATCTAAAACGATCAATATTTATAGTCTCTAACAACAGACTGTAAATATCGATCGAAGACTGAACATTGAATATGAACAAAAATTATATCATAGATTTAAAATATAAAAAGTAACTATTAATTCGTTATAGAAGATATCATTATTGAAAAAATATAACTATGTTACCATTACAGTTATTAAAAAAATAACGTTATCGTTATCAGTTCGTTATAAAAATAACAATAACGATAATGGCGTTGCAAGTGGCAGCATTATATATTTTTACACACACACACACACACACACACACACACATGTTACCTGGATTATACATTATATAATCAATATTTCACAATCAGTCTTGACTTGCAAACTATTACAATGAAAACTGTAATATATCTATATGTGCATTGCAATGACTTAAATCAATATAATTTATATTAAAAATAGTGAAAGAAATTATAACTTAAATGTTTTCAATTTGCAATTTTTATCTTAAATTGCAAACTCAGAGAATGCAATTTCCATTTGCAAAAAATTCAATGAAAAAAAATTTTGTCATAAATTTCATATATATTTTTTACTATTATACATACCATGTTACCAAGAAAGAGTTTATTTCAAATCTAAATATTGCATACGAAGCAATTTGCGCGAAATCAGCATGATTTCAGTGTCTCTGCAATTCGGCGTCTCCAGTGTATATCATTTTGTTTTTTTCTGCATTTATTCTGAGAATCCTTTGACGATGTCATTATATCCGAATTGTCATTATTTGCTAAGTTTTTATTCACATGTTCTTCCATCTGCGTAATATGTTTCTTGATCGTAGAAACGCAATTAGATTCTCCAAAAGAAATAATGCCTGGATCCTCCTTATGATTCTTAAAATTTCTTTTTTTATCAAGATTTCTTTCATCGTTTTTCTTCTTCTCGTCTTCATTCTGATTGTCTTTTTCATCTTCATATCTTATAATTTTCTCTTTGTGAATGTCAGATGTACAATCCTTCTGATTTATTGTCATTCTTGAAAGTGGATCAATTGGAGATATATCCATTACAAAATTATGATTTTCTTGCGATGCAAGTTTATTGTTAGGATACGAATTCACTTTGGAATTTCTATCCTTAAGATAACTACGTACAAAATAATTGTGACTATTGGCACTTTGCGGATATAACTTCTCCTCGATTCGACAGTTAAGTACCACTGCCTCAGCAATCGGAATCGGTTCTGTGTATGTAAATATCTTCTTATCTGTTCTGTCCTCTAGCCGCCTGATATTGATGGGTCCATTAATCACCGGTACTGCATTACTTACTTCATTAGTAGCCCTTATGACAGGTGTGATATTGCCCATAGAATCAAGCCGTGAATTAATCTGATCAGGAAAGTTTGCAAATGTTGTGGTAACTTTAGCCGTACTTTTCGATTGTGTCTTTTTTGATTTTTGTTTTTGTCGTTGACTATTCTTTATTGAACAAGCTCGATCTGTTTTGACAACTGGTATTTTGTGTATTTCACGATTAAAATCCTCAGTATGATGATGCCTAATGTGCCGATTTAGATTATCTTTACGTCTAAATAGCGTCTGACAATATTTACAAGAAAATGGTTTTTCATCTAAAAGAAATAAATTTATAAATTCAAAGCTTTGTCATCATGTAAAAACAGCATAACATTTTACAAACCTGAATGCACAGTTAAGTGCCGTCTTAATTCACTTTTTGATAGAAAAACTTTATTACAATGAGCACAAGAAAATGGTCTTTCTTTTCCATGAATCCGTTTGTGACGTATTAGCAAAGACCTGTCTTTGAAATTTTTGTTACATTGATCGCACTTGTGTGGCCGTTCGTCTATAGTAATAATCATTAATATGTTATTATTCACAAATTCTTTTAAAATCGGAAAAAGAAATGACAAGTAACTTTATCATACTAGATTAAAATATAAAATTTGTGTTTAAGAATGATTTTCATAGAATTCGAAAATAAGAAAGGATTTTTTTAATACTTACTTGTATGTGTTTGCATATGACGCTTCAGATGAGCCAATATGTAGAAAGATTTATCACAAGATTTGCAGTTATATATAGAAGTTACATTATGTATGTTTAAGTGATTCTTTAAATCATCTTGTTTGCTATACCGTTTATTGCATTCGGGACATGTAAATTGTTTTTCCTCTAAAATATATAATTATAGTTACATATACATATACATAATAGTTTGTATACTATTATTACTTAAAATATTATTTTGAATAATTATTTTTTTTTAAATTGGAATTCCAGTAGTGACACGCACATACGTGCCCCTCTTCTTCCCCCACACACATTAGAAAATAATAATCTTTGCTTTTCTTCAGAACATGACATATCACCTCAAGTGATTTTCTTTTACACTTTCTAAGCTTATGTATAATTATTCGCAAATTTTATTACTTATTATTATTAGAATCCAAATATGATAAGAAATTAGAAATCATTTTTTTATGCACAAAAATTTATATTTAGCTATATCAAAATATTTTTCATCCTTATTTCAAAGATAAAAAGAGTTTTTATAGATTTGTTGATTATTCATCTTAATTTAAAAATATTAATATATTCTATAGTTAATTATATAATTCTAGCAAAAATAATTAGATAATTTCAACAAAATTTAAACACACTTACTGCTATGAGAAAGCATATGTCTGTTGAGTTTATTTTGCTGAGGGAAAGCCTTTTCGCAAAGGTTACATTTATATGGTTTATACCCTCTATGAATTCTCTCGTGGTATTCGAAATGAGAACGTTTGACAAAACTCTTATCGCAAAGGGTACACTGATAAGGCTTGATACCTGTTACACAGGCATCATGGTAACATTTGCCTTTCTTATTGCGAAATATTTTACTGCATACATTACATTTGTATTTTTCTGGGATACCTGGTATTATTGTTATATGAGTACGATTATGACATTTGACATTTTTGCTATTTTCCACAGGCTTTTCACTAATTTTTACTTTTGTTTGACTATCCTAAAACACAAAAATACATTAGTTTATGTAGCAAATAAATACTTATGCTTAATAATTAATATCTCCAAGTTTTTAATTTTTAATATATTAACTTTGAGAAAACCAATAATTTATAAAATTTTTTTATCAATCAAATATAATAATAAATATAAACTATAATAAAATATAAAATGTAACTATAATAAAATATAAAATATAAATTTATCTATATCTTTTACATGTGGATTCTGCAGATTTTTCGAATCACAATCATTCTCATTTCTTAAATGAGTTTGAATATTCAATATTACATTATAGGGTTCTATTTTCGGAATGCACAGTTTGCTGGAATCATTATTAGTGACTGCATCATTCATTATAGATTCACAGATTTCTTCATCATTGTCAAAAGCACTCTTTTCATAAAGTTTTGATGATCCATGTTTGATAAGGTTTGAATCTGAACAATTTTCCTTGGACTTGGAATCCTTATTGATGACCAATTCTAATGGTAATATAATCTCTTCATTGGCAGATGAATCATTCACTGGATTATGTATATCATTTAAATTCTCATTTGTAATACAGGGTTCTGCTACATTATTAAAATTTTTATCATAGAAAAGAGAGAAAAAATTTATAAGAAAAAATTAGATCATAAATTCAAATTTTAAAAAATGTGACAGAAATAAAATTCAGAAATTACTTACTTAAATAATCCTGAATATTTTTTCTTGTGCAATGTGTAGTTTGACAAATTTTACAACCATGTTCCTCATATAATAAGCACATTCGACATTTGGTATGACCACAACTATCTTTTACAATTCTTGAAAAAGTTGTATTTACAAGTTGTCCACAATTTGGACATTGTTCGTTGGTAGTACATCTTCTAAATTCCTTGAGGAATATCATATTCCGTCTTTTTGCACCATATATATATATATCTGTATAATCTTGTAATCCTTAAAATTCTCTATAATTGTTTATATATCTCTAAAAGAAAATATGTATTTATTACAATAATTAGTTAATGTATAATAAAATATAACTTTTAACGTTCATAAATTTTATTAATGGATATGTAATAATCTAGATTAGCAACTTTAAACAGTTTTATGCAATCAGAATTTTATTTAAGACAGAAGCAAAATAGTAATATATTATTCAATAATCTGTCAGAATTATTATATTAATGAATAATATTAAATATTATACTGTTTTATTTTTTTTATCGTTGCTGAAAATAATAGTTTTATTCTGATGACAGTTAACCTCTAAAGTCTCGAATTTTATGATTAATAATTTGTTTCGCGAGGCAAATCGCTGTGTTTTTCTTCCGAATTCTTTCGCTTTGAATGAAAATACGTCAAATAAGTACAATTTTAAGTACATTTTTATTAAGATTTAAAAGGAGAATATTCTAAATAAATATCATTAATTTTTAAAATTGAATAGTCTTATTCTTTACAAAATTATTCTAATTAATTATAGAAGAAATACAGAAGAATGAAAGAGGTTAATAGTATGTAATGATAGTATGTAAAATAATAAGACGAGTTTCTTAATTTACCGATTAATTAATCGCATAATGCGCAAATGTTGCTTTTATAGAGCAAAGTTGCATGTGCACATAATGCGATTTATTAGTCGATAAATTAAAAAACTCGTCTATAGCAAGGAACGCACAAATCATAATATTGTCCATATACAAATACAAATCACAAAAATAGTGATCTGTCACTTATAATTGGTACACGTATATGGATTTAATGTATTTTTTAAGTTATTTTTCTCGAAAACAAAGCGTCAAGTGAAAAAACTTTATTTTGCGTTTTCGACTTATCTTTCATTAGAACTTCCATATCCAATATATAGAGAAAAAGATTTAAAAAAAAAAAGAAAAAAAAAAGAAAAATAAAATGTGCAAAAAATTCAAATAAAAGGAACAAGCCTTATTATAATAATATTTTAATTTAAACAGTAACAAATAGTGAGTAGTGAATATGTACGTGTTTACATACCTCATTCTTCAAAATTTTCTTCTTAAAAAGTTCCTTTAAAGATTTTTCTTAAAAACTACAAACTCCTGAGAACAAAGCATACAAAAAACAATGTAAACAATATCAATTATCATCAATTGTATAAAATATCATAAATGTGCACAAATATTATCACATCAGGTTGGGAATTTCCACGTTAGGTTACGTTTGGAAACATCACTCTTTATGCTTCAATGATTCCATAGACTAGCTATAAGCCTGTTCTTTTTGGCTGGTTCTTACACTGGAAGAAAAAAGATAAACTCTGAACTAGTGCAGCCAGTTCAGCTAAAAAGAACAGACCCTATATAATGATCTTTACATGTAATTTCTTATTTCTGACGTCATGACTCGTGTCGCACCGTAAGAGAATCGGGCCTTAATTAGAATTTTTTATATAATATATTATTTATATATATATATATATATATATATAGAGCTGACATTTTTAATTATGCTGTAAAGATATTCATATAAAATACAAATGATTTTATAAATGAACTGTATAAATTATTTAGATAAATTAAATATTTTGTCTAAATAAATTTATGTATAACTGTTTAATTAAGCGCTAGTGTTTAATTTTGTTTATATATATATATATATATATATATGTATATGTGTATGTATATATATATATATATATGTGTGTGTGTGTATAGATCTTTTACAGTATCATGTATTTTTTATATAATGAGATATCCTTTTTATAACTATTTATTAATAAAAATAATTATAAATGTATTTTTTGATCAAGAACAATAAATATATAAATTATTTGAAAATTATAAATATGTTTCAAACACGTCGTATACATATGTACATATATATTAAATTCTTTTCTTGCAACTACTTTGATTATATTATTTTTATATTTTATATATATATATATATATATATATATATATATATATATATATATATAATTCTAAATAATTAATATTCATGTTATTATTAGATTTTATATTTTAAAGATGTAAAAATAATACAGCTTTTTAAATTTATCGAGTTAATTATTTTTTTAATTTAATCCATTGCGTCTTTGTTTCGATTCATGCATATAATAGTCAATCTTTAATAACAATAATTTAAATTGTTCGACGTATTCATAAATATTTTGTGCAGCTTTGTTGATATTACTAAAAATGCCATCATTGACATTTAAATTTAAATGTTCCAGCCCATCTAGTGACAGCAACAATGGCAATTTCTCTATAGAAATATGAGGATAAAAAGACTTGACTACATGAAACCTGAATGAATGTGACTTATTGTTTGATAACTCTGCAAACTCGCTTATCGCAGAAGCCGGTAGTGCATAATACAATCTGTAAGGAATCCTTTTGACAGCAAACTTCTCTTCACAATCTTTAATCTTCCTGGCGATGGTATCAAACACCTGTGGCAGAGATTTAGAACCTTGCTCATATAAATGAAAATCCTGTTTCAATTTATATTTATGATTACTGCTACTGCGGTAAATTCTGCGGGTATTTCGCAGCTGTAACAACGCAGTAGGCAATGAGTAACTATACGAAGTATATAAATGCACGTGAGTAAGATGTGGTTTGGCTTTCAGTTCTGTTGTGAGATGAGATGCGAGTTGTAAAACTCCACCTTGATGCATAAAAGCATAGAAAAAAGTCAATAGCAAATTAATGATGTACCAGACTACTAATTTTTTAGACTTAAACCTCTTCAGCTCAACAGAACTATGGGATTCATTATTTTCATCATTGTATCTTCGGACAACATCCAGATAAGGGACTTGACTCAACTCGGGTGCATGAAGAAATACCAATGGTAAGAGTACTGGAATTATAAAACGAGGTTCTTGATGAGGAAAAAGAGATAATAACGTGACTGGAACGATGAATGTAAATGTCATCAAGCCTACGATGCTCTGTAGACGTGGTAAATGCAGCCATTGCGCTTTCAATCCACTGGAAAAGAATATTATTGTTAATGAACCATTTCATACCAATTGATATAACTTACCTATATATCATTTTCATGAATGTCAGCAATCCAATAATTCCCAGAACGTTAAACAGTAGCGGTATATTTACTAGAAAATGTAGGAAACGTGGATGCAGTCCATGTGATTTCAAATTCTCCTCTTTTACATTATACTTAAGGAAATTAACTGGCGTTACTACAAAATTGTCAATTCCGATCTCAAGTTGACCTATTTCCCCTATTGTTAAATAACCGAAATAGAAACTATCGATTAGAATAAAAAATAGCATAGTTGGTAATCCACAGAGAATAAAGACGATTATTCTGATGTGAAAGTCTTTAAAGTCAATGCTTTTCGAATTCAATCCTCTTTGCAGCCAGAAAAAGATGGGAACAAAGGCAAACGCGATGAAAGTTGGTCTATTAAATATTCCTATTACTGTTATCGTAGCTAGCACAAAGCAATCATTCAGAGAATGCGAAGGTAGTAATGCTCTGAGCTTATAATATTTGACTCGCTCTACAGCAGTTGTTGCTTCATTGTACTTCTTGGAAAGGTAATCATTCTGCAACACTACCTGATATAAAACAATAAAATTTTTAAAGTAATATGAAATAACAAGCAATAACAGAATTAAAAGTGAAATATCTCTTATTTATATAAATGAGAAATTTCTTTAAAATTAAATTCCTTTTACTAAATTTTTCTTTATAGATCCTCATCGACTATTCTCATGTCATTTAATTTTTTAAAAAAGTTAGACGTACTTTTTCTGAATATACCATGCACCGGGAAACAAAATATAACAGTGCAGCGGTCAATACCAATTCAATAGAGTTGGATAGCGTACGAGTGGCATAGGTGAGCATAACATATGAACTAGCATATGTGACAAGTCTGACTCTGTAGTTCTGTCCATACATATAACAGATCTTGTATAAAAAATAATCAGACAAAAAGGAAAATGCACACATGAAAAGCCTTGGGAAAAGTACAAAGAAATATGGTCTCTTTAATGACAATCCAAGAAAGTGAAACGTATATGGAGACAGTCTTTTGAGAATTGCATAAGGCAAACCAACAACAAGTTGAGGAATGAATATAGAACGTATAGGGAAAGTAGCATTAAATTCCCATGGCTTATAGACGTCAATATCAAAATGGTCTCCTGTAAAAAGAAAAAAGATAAATATTGATTATAAAGCAAATGTTGAAATATGTAATAGAATGATGGAATACCAGAGATAACTTCAATGGATTGAAAGAATTCATCAGGATGAATATAGCCAGTTTGTAAAACAAAAGTAAGAGTTATTCTTAATCCGGCCAGAATCCAATAAAGGCCGATTCTACGTCGCACAGGTGCCACAGATTGATAATCATCAATGGATTTACGATACTCGTTCTTATGCTACAGATAAAAATATTTTATACATTAATGTAAGTATATATAAAAGTAAATTTAAAACATACAAAAATAAAGATCAGATTCAAAAAGATAAAAATATTTGATAATTTATTTAGAATTATCTCCTTACCTCAAATTTTAATAAAAATCTACCCATTCGACGCGTTTTCACTCAAAACGAAAGAATCCGACAGAAAAATATGATGGTCTGCCTCGCAAAACAAGTTATTAAGCGTTAAAATTTGAGATTTTAGAAATTAAGATATCTGTCATACTGGCTCGATACAGTGTTGTACATACTATAAATTAATTCCTAAAAATAAATATTCTCTGCTTTGATTACATAAATTCTCTGCTTTAAAATGCAAATTCTCTAATGCAAATGCTCTAAAAATTATATACAAAAATGTGTTTTTAAGAGAATTTGTATAATTAAAGCTGAGAATGCTTATTTTTAAGAAATAAATGACGGACCGTAGTGCAAACTTATTTATTTTGTAAAACAAAAATTTATTCATATTTATTCATATTTATGAAAAATATATAAATATATTTATTGTAAAATTTAAAATGTTATATATGGTATGTATATGTGTGTGTGTGTAATATATATATATATATATATATATATAAGTTCCATACATAAATATATATATATATATATATATAGTATATATAAGTTTTTTAATTCATCGATTGATTAATCATATAATGCGCAAATGCTGCTTTTAGAGCAAAGTTACGTTTATGTATAATGCAATTTATTAATTGAATTAAAAAACAACCTATACTTATATATTATTATATTATATATAACAGCCTATATTTATATAGTACTTATATAGTATCATATATACACATATATATATATATATATATATATATATTTCAAAATTTATAATAAACATATTTATATATTTTTTATAAATGTAAATAAATTTTCGTTTTAAGTACATAGCACTGTCAAGCCGGTATAACAAATATTTTAACCTCTAAAAATTCGAATTTTAACACTTAATAACTTGTTTCGTGAGATAAACCGCCGTGTTTTCCTGCCGGATTCTTTCGTTTTGAATGAAAACACGTCGAATGAATACATTAATAAAATTTGAGGTGAGACTATTCTAGATAATTACCAAATATTTCCTTTATCTCAGAATTTAATAAATTAATTTTTATTTCGATTCCTTTTTGCATAAAAACAGACTTGAAAAGAAAAAAAAAATAATCGTTCGGTATTGCGAAAGTTAATAATTAGACTTTACAGTTTTTTTTTTTTTTTCCTTCCGGTTGGAGGATGTCGGATATTTCCGACTGTGTGTCTTCAACCCTAGGGTTATATGACACAGATTTATCTGATTCCTTTTTAAGTTTCTCTGTAAGTTGACGTTTTGAAGGTTAAAAAATCTGTCATACCGACATATCACTCTTTGTTCTTCTTCCTTTTATTAGCATTTACTTTTAATACAGCCAGACACTGATATAGTACTCAATGCTTGCATTTTCAAAATCATTTTATCCTTATTAATTGGATATATTACTTTATCCTCGTTATTCGTCTATATTCGTCAATATTATACAAATCAAAGATAAAACGATCATGGAGATAAGAAATAATAGGAGAAAGGATATCTCTCTGACTGCATTCCGATATTCACTGCCAGTATTAAAAATCTATAATATATGTGACCTAAACTATATGTATATTTTCAGTATAGTATATTTTCTAGTGAATATCGGAACGCGGTCTCTGTGTTCTTGGCTGACGTAAGGGAAAAGGAGAGGGACCGATAGCACACAACGCTGATTGACCAATTATAAAATCTTCTGATTGGTGAGCCATTGGAAAATTCCTAAACAGGTTGATGTATGTGGAATTATATGCAATGTTTTATGCCATGTCTACAATTATTTTAACAGTTCCCCCGACGAATGATCAATCGAAGGGAGATACATTGTTAAATATTTGAGGTGAAGAAAACGAAGACTTTTTCAATTTTTTTATTTAGCCTTAAATTTTTTCAGAACATGTAAAATTTTTAAATCAAGATAATATGAGGTATTTCAGTTTGAGTATTTTCTTGCTGATGTTAATAAATTATTTTAATACATTATTAATATTTTTATAGCTCGATTATTCTTAAGGTCTTTTGGATCGAGTTTTTTTTTTAATAATATATTTTAATTTATAAAAAATCCCTATTTGCTCTTTTTATATATTTCTGAAAATTGTGTTTTCTAACGAAATTCAAATTGTCAAAATTGAATTTTGTATAAAATTTTTTATTTATCTAAAAATTATAAAAGCGAAGATAATAATTAATAGTATTTATAGATTTGAATTAAATTGCAATGAATATTATAGTTTATAATATCTGTTTTAAATAAAACTATTTTTATTAACTATTTTTAAATCTTTAATTAATTATAATTAATTGCGCATTAAATTTGAAGAATTAAGTCCAAAAAATATTTCATATTTTTTTACTAAACTATCTTTTTAAATAAATTTTTGATTGCTTAAGATGTATTTATGTTATTTTCGCTGTAAGTCCAGGGAAGTTCTTCGTTAAATTTGCTTTGATGAACCGCGTTCCTTGCTGCATATAATCGCTAAAAATTAAACATAAAAAAACAACTCTGATTTATAAGTACTATTTACATTATAGTGAACTTAAATTATGAAAAAGAAAAAAAAAACAATTTTAAATTTTTACTTACAACATTATCGATATAGGCTTCGCAACCATAACACCAAACAGAGATATCACTGAAGCTAAGTGCGATGGGATGCTCATTCTCATCTGCATGCTGCATTGCATGCTGATTAACATTACGAGCGCAGTGTACAGTATAACATTGCAAACAGATCCAATTCTCTATCGTGCTGGAGCATTCCGTACAAGGTAAAGTTACATCAATTCCACTCTGGGGAACATCATTGACCATAAACAAATGTGGACAATCTCGTAAGGGCACGATTGCAAACATTTCTCCTGCTGTCAGAGCCTGTCCAGCAAAAAATACATTATGGTTATTTATATATTTGCATGTAAAATAATAAAATAATAAATATTTAATTATCAAAGATTATTGTGATGAGAGATCAGAAAGATTTGCATAAAATATTTTGTATCATATATGTTTTATCATCATATATGTTTTACCTGAAGATTATCAGAGAGATATTCCGAAAGAGTTGTGGATCGTGTCTCACGTTGTAGAGACGTTGCATTCTCATCGTCGCGATCCTCGCGTATATTAGAATTTTCTTGCTGACTTCCTCTTGGTTGATTCGTTTCATTTACACATTTTTGTATATTTTGTGAAACTGCAAATAAAATACCTCATCAGTTATTTTAAAATAATTATTTCTGAAATCAATTAAGGCTCCTGACTATTCAACCAAGAAGACTATTCAATCCGCGTTGACGGTGGTGACACAGCATTATAGTACAAATTAGAAGTTTATTCATCTTTGTTTACCTTGAAATTTTTTATTACATTTAATTTCATTATTATGCAGATATGACTTATCTCATACTTATCAAATTCATAAAAATGGATGGCAACTAAAATTATCTTTGAATTTTATATACAAGATTTATATATAAAAACATATTTTTTACTTTTTTCAATAGCTGTCATAGCAAACCATGTTTTTCTGTCTGAATAAACTTCATTTCACATATCTTTTACGGCTATTAATTATCAACAAGAAGAAAAAGAATAGTAGCCGTCTATTTTCAACAAATATCAAGTATCTTAAAGTCATCTTAAGTGTAATTTTAGTCAAATATATCTTTATTTGCAAATTATGTGCAATAAATTTTACTATCATTTCTCGCTTATGATGTCACAATTCCAACATGTCCGCACCGACTAGTCAAGCGCCTTAAAGAATTAATTTCGAAAATTAATAACTTTGATGTACATACCATCTAAACTCTTTATCAATCCAGGATTTTTTCTCGTCTCGATCGCTTCGATTTCCATCGTTTTTTGAAGTTCAAAATTTTTAATTTTAATATTCTCCACTTCACATGTTAGTTTCGAAATCTCTTCATCCGTTACTAGATTTAAGCTGTTTTTATCAATTGTTAGATTTAACTCCAGTTTCTCACTTTCAATTCCTTCTAAAGCGATTTTCGATTCTGTTTTTTTTGGTTTATCTATATTTTTTCCATGCACTTCGAGTTTACTAGGAATTGTCTTAAGTTTGGGAAGTATTCTTTCCTTTGGTAAAGACATTCCATATTGCAGATTGGGCCAGAATTTTTTATGGGTCTTCAATACATTATTAATGGAATTAATCGCACTGGTACAAGGAACAAGATTAGGATCCAGCATTGGCAAAGGATCACCTAGGAGAGCTTTTGTACACATGGTCATCGCATGGGAAATAGAATTGATATTGTAGCCTCCTTCAAGACTAAGGATGACACGACCACTAGCCAAGGATGATAGCCAATGAGTTAAATGACCATAAAGTTCCGGACTTACAAGACAACCTGACAAAAAGTAAAAATATTTGATATTAATATTTTTATATTAATTATTCATGTATATATAAAGTAGGAATTTAAAAAAAAACATTTAAATATCTTCTAAATATATTTCAATATATAAAAAATTTATGATTACAAAAGTTGTTTAGTCTAAAGAAGGAAATATAATGGAAAAATAATTTTTCTGAAGGTCAATATTTTTTTATTTCTAAATGTCATCTATATTTTCTTATATGAACCATTTGAATTTTTTTACACGTATCGATTTTTTTTTTCATAAAAATTTTCAAATATTAACGAAGGATTATTAATTTATGTGATAATTTATATTATATTATATTATATTTTATTCTAGCATATTTTGAAATAAAATAAAAAATATCTCATAAACTGTTATTCGATAATAGTATCTTAATATTTATATACATAAAATAATGAGACAAATCAATTGATGTAAAAACACATTTTGTATATGTGTGTATGTGTATACGTGCGTGTGTGTATGCAAGATATCTAATAATTAATGATACAATATTTATATGTAGAGCGAATTAAATTGAGTAGAAAAAGCTATACTATTTTTGCATTAGTAATGAGTTATTAATTAATAAAAATATGCGAATACGCACATATCTAACTTATTGACAAATAATTGCGAAAATTGCAAATGGTAAAAAACTCTTATATTTTATCTAATCGTTTACCTGCATACAAGCAATATGTCATCAACTATGAGAGAGATTATGTATCAAGAGACGTTGGAGTGTCTTGTGTCAAGTGTGTACGGCACACAAAAATAAAACCCGCAGTTTTCTTTCTGTAAATTGATTATGATTGCGAGTATCTAAGATTATCGGATTCCAAAAACGGTTGGATCGATTAAATTTTTAATATATTTAATCAATAGCTTGGATTCGAATTACATTAGTGAAATTCCTTTATTTTTCTTTCTACCTGCTTTATAGATGTTTTTTTCTACCATGCTTATGGGCATAAAACAATATGAAATTAAACTGCTAATAAATTTCTTATTAAAAAACGGCCATTATCGTCGTACGATTGCTTTTGTATCGATATTAGGACTGCCGGACTGCGATCCGATTCACGTTTACAGCAGTTCGTGAGCATCATTTGTTTTTATTTAACATCTGATAAACAACAAAAATGAAGTGATTCACGCTATGAACATGAATAAAATGGCTTTATGATGACTGGTAATCCTCAATTTTCTGATTAATTACATAAATACATATTCATATCTCCACAGACATTCAAAGTCTCAGACTTTTATACATTGCACCTTCACACTCCTACGTCCACATAATTTCACACAATCATGCATTTTTGCATCCACACATTTACACGAATACATCTACATATCCGCCATCTAACATTTTACTAGATATATACTTCTAGATCGAGTTGTAATAGAAGAGTTTTCTATCATTTTGCGATTTTTGTAATAATTAATGATATAAATAAAAATGAAAAGATCAATAAACGAGCAAAGCTCGTCATAAGTTGTCTAATTATTAAAATATGTATTTAATGCATTTTAATGATAAGACAACGATTCGAATTTACCAAGTTTCTTTCAGCTGCTGATATATAAATTTAATAAATATAAATCAATAAATAATAATGAAAAATTTATATAAAATAGATTAGTATAACACAAAATGAAAGTCATCGTCATTACAATGAAAAAGCTAAAAAAAATCGATACAATAAATAACGTTGGTGATTAAAAAAATTGTATTAAAATTATAAATAAAGAGTCCATCATTTATTCATCATTCCATTACAAAAATTAATTAAATCTAGTGTTATTAAAACACTGTATTATTGTGCGTAATTAACGTGTAAAAATATATGTTTAATCTAATGGGAAATAAACAATAATGCAGTCATAAATCAGGATCGAGAAAAAATCATAGAATATGAATAGCTTTTCTGATCAATGTTTTCCGAATAAGCGGGTAGTGTTTAGAAATGTGATCTACAAAGATAGAGCATCCGTTTCTAATGCAAATTTCTAAATGTCTTAGCAACCGTGAATGCTAGACTGTTCATGTGAACGCACATTTATTCACAGATTCTTTAAAATTAGTATCTTTAAAAATTAGTATCTTATCAACTATTGTGAGAAAATTGAAAATGATAAAAAACTTTTCTATCCAGTGTAATCTACTTTACTTACGCACGATTTAAATTTAAAAAAATTTAATCATTGTTAATAATCTAATATTTGTTCATAATATGAATTTTATTTGTTAGTTTTCTATTAACAAAGAATTAGAATTACAAAGAATCAACTAACTAAAATTTTTTTAATTACTCAAGATTAAAGTCGGCTAATCGCTTTTGTAAATAAACATCTTTTTAATAAATAAGTTTTTTCATATTAATGTTTATATTTTTTATATTTTTATATAAAAATTATATGTAAATCATAAATACAACAATAAACCTTAATGCGTATTAAAATATATTTACCTCCAAGTGTATCACCAATACAAGCGTCAAATCCAGCAGAAACCAAAACTAGTTCTGGATTAAACTGATAAGCTATAGGCATCACAACTTGTTGGAAAGCTGCTATATATTCAGCATCTCCCATTCCTTTCTGTAACCGTAATAAAAACAATAATAATGTAATAAAAGAAAATAATAATAAACAATACATAATTTTAAACCGTTTATTGCAATTAAATATGTATATATATATGCGCGCGCGCGTATATATACATTATGTAAAGAAAATTAGAACTATTTTTTTTTTTAAATATTCTTGGTTCAATTCGGAGACTTTGAATTTTTTCTTTTATAAAACTTTGTCTAAAGTTTAATTTTTGAGTTAAAAAACAACAGTTCGCATATTATTCATTGTCAGACATGAATGCTGATTAGTTGATTGCAGTAGACGCACCGTATGTTGCGCAGCTCTTATTTCCTATATCTAACTTATAATATGTAAATTATTTCTTTTTATCGATCAATATTATTAAATTGATTTATTAGAATATATTGTCTAAAATACCATAAACATATACTATTTATTTACCTTATTCCAAGGTATATTCACGTTGAATCCCTCGCCTGCATTTAATCCAACGCTTGTATAATTAGCGAATTTGGAATTTGGAAAAAAATTTCCATTATCGTAACGATGAACGGAAATGTAAAGAACTCTTGGATCTTCCTCGAAAATAGATTGCGTTCCATTTCCATGATGCACATCCCAATCTACTATCAATATCCTGTAGCATATTTATATTTTTATCATTTAGTTTTGATATCATTATGTACAATTATACAACATATATACAATTATATATATATATATATATATATGTATATTGTATGTATAATTATATAGTATTATTATTTACAATTATGTTATTATATAAACATAGTATTATACCTCTTTAAATGAAAAGTCTGTATAGCATACATTGCAGCTACAGCAATATTATTAAATATACAAAAACCACATGCAGTGTTTTTTTCAGCGTGGTGTCCTGGCGGTCTTATAATAGCTACTCCAGATTGGCACTTTCCCATTAAAACCGTGTCTACTATTTGCAAAAGACAACCGGTGGACAAACAGGCACTTGACCATGTTTCAGTGTGAAGATAAACGGAATTGTAACTCGAAGCTTGCTTTTGTAATTCTTTAGGTTTTAAAGTCGATGTCTTTTTTATGCTATTAATGTAATCCATTGAATGAACCAATAACAGATCTTCTATCGCTGCACGTCTTTCCTTCGTAATAAAATAAAAGAAATAATCATATTGTATTCCTTCAATAAAATTTTGTAATTTTCAATTATACTAAGTTAGAACTTTACATTAAGTTAAATTAAAAATTCTTTAAGCTAAATTATTTATTAATATAAGTCATTATCTAACTTAAAATAATTTAAATTTCTGAATAAAACTGAATATTTAATTAAATTAAATACATGTATACACATACGCGCGCACATAAAATATTTCATTTTAACAAAAACAAAAAGAGAGAAGAAAGGAGGAAAAGCTATGTATTTTCTAAATTTGATATTATATTTAAAAAATGCCTCAAATAAAAAGTTTAGATTTTTAAGAGAAGTATTAGAGTCCGATTGAAACCTTTGTCTCGACCGAAACCAAAATCGAAAACTGGAACTCTCTTCAAATATTTCACTTATTTTTGATGATAAAAATTCGCTCGAAGAATTTCAGATGAAATGGTTTCGAGAAGGACATATTTTTTGTATTTTACTTAATAAATTTTTTAAAAAGGAATAAGCATGTAATTTTGTGTGTGTGTGTGTGTGTGTGTGTGTGTGTGTATGTGTCAAAAGATGACATCTTTGAACTCTTTAAAAAGAAATAAACAATTTACAATATGTAACTACATATATTTTTTTAAAAACAATTATGCTTTTTTTTATATAAATTGATTCATTTCATAATTCTGTACATAAATGTATTAAAATATTAAGATTTAGAAAAAAATTTAGATTTAGAAAAAAAATAGTTTACAAGTCATTTTTTGTTGGGTCCAAATAAGAATATAAAATATTTTATTAACTATTGATATTTTGATAATTTTATGTGCAGAATCACTAAACAAAATATATCTAAAAAATAATATAATTGTATTTTTAGAAAAATAGTTCAAAAAAACAATAAGTTTCATGTAACTTTAAAAAAATAGACGTTTTTCGAAAATTGATTTTAGATATTGCTTGTCCTTCTCCATACCATACACTTTTGTCTGAAATACCATTTCTATCGAGTTCAGTTCTTGAGATATTCGATTGAACTATTTAAAATAAGGATTCAATTTATGTGTGAGCGTACGTGCGTGTGTATTGTATCATACTTGTAAAAAATGCAATCGTCCAAATAAGCCATGTTTTTCGTGATTTTCATAAATGCTGGAAATACGACTTGGTTTTTCTGGATGAGAATCGTCAAAAATATTGCAATGTTTCTGCATTTCTGTATCGTAGACAATAGATACTTTATAACGTGTTTCACGCAACTTTGTAACTGCAAAAATAAAAAATTAAATTTCTAATAAAAATTAAATAATAATTAACTGTTAATATCAAAATAATGTTAAAGTATA